>NC_143046.1:16595000-16612500 GCF_057628025.1 Oncorhynchus mykiss | reverse complement strand
GTGGCCAACTACAAGAAACGTCTGACCTCAGTGATTGCCAACAAGGGTTTTGCCACCAAGTACTAAGTCGTGTTTTGCAGAGGGGTCAAATACTTTTTCCCCCCATTAAAATGCAAATCAATTTATAACATTTTTGACATGCATTTTTCTGGATTTGTTTGTTGTTACTTTTTGTTGTTGTCTCTCACTGTTCAAATAAACCTGCCATTAAAATTATGGACTGATAATTTCTTTGTCAGTGGGCAAACGTACAAAATCAGCAGGAGATCAAATACTTTTTTCCCTCATTGTAGTAGGGAGTAAGTAGTTTCCAACAGGCCAATATTCTATATAGGTTAGAGCAGAAAACGCCGCATTTAACTGCAATGACCATAATCCATTGTGTGCCTTCTTCTCTCACAGACCAGAGAGGGAGAGAAGAAACAGTAGATGTGCAATCGAAAGGGATAGAGAGCAGTTGCTTCACGAGGTATCTCTACCTGAAAATACATTATCTAAGTGATTGATAGTTGGCATTCATCAGTCAAAAGTATGCCTGATTTACTTTTAAGAACTACTAAAATAGTGATTTTGTCAGACAGCATAGGCAGCAGCTCTATAGAGATTAGATGACTTGGAATTAAATAATTAAGTCATCAAATAAAATAAATGTAATATACAGTACACAACAACTGAACTAAGGTATTAAAGTAAAGTAATGTGAATAAATTATGGTTAATAAGTGATAAGCAGTAATAGACAGTCACTACCATCAAAAAGCACTAATCGCTCAGCGCTACCACAATGCAAACTACTAGAAATAATAAAACAGAAGAATAGGAACATCAGTAAAAGGCTCAGTAGAATAGAATGAACCTTTTAGCATCAGTATAATACAGGAAGGCGCAATTTATAGTCCAATATTTACACGTGTTTTGGGGAAGGAGGGATTCGGGGGGGGCAAGTGTTTAAATTGTGCAGTATTTAGAAATCATAATAAGACTCTGGCATTGATGTATATAGTTGTGTGTGGGTGAGTGTACTGCATACCTGTGTGAGTGTGTGTGTGTGTGTATGTGTGTGTGTGTGTGTGTGTGTGTGTGTGTGCGTGCGTGCGTGCATGCGTGCGTGCGTGCGCGTGCGTGTGTGTGTGTTTGTTTGTGAGTAAGGGCATGTGTGCTAAGGTGCGGAGAATCAGAGCAGGTGGTCAGTCCAGTTTTGATGGCTTGTAGATAGACATTTTCTCTGAGCCTGTTGGTATCAGACCTCATGCTTGGTATCAGACCTCACGGTAAGTGTATGTGTGTGTGTGTGTGTGTGTGTGTGTGTGTACACACAGGGGACACACACACTGCTTCAGCATCAGGAGAGCTGTTTATCATCTCTGAAGAGGGTTTGCTAGCTCTAAGAATTAGCAAGACAGGTCCAGCATGCCGAAGGGGTTGAACGGAGATGAGAGCATCGATCACAATATTATCCATGTAGGTTGTGGCAATATTGGTTATGGTCATCAGCAGTGTTGTAGTACTCGAGTCCCGAGTACTTGTGACTCGACTTGGACTCGACCATTGGTGACTCGGACTTGAGACTCGCCTTCTCGACCACTCGCCCTTCCATGCCTTGTATTTGCACTTGGACTGGATAGGCTAATAATGTGTCCATTTTGTTATAATGTTTGAGTCACTCAAATAGCATAAGCCACGGCAAAATGTGTAGAATTGCAGTAAATTAGCTTTAAAGCTGCAACATTGTATCTCCGCCACATGGCAAAATGTGTAGAATTGCAGTAAATTAGCTTTAAAGCTGTAACATTGTAAATCCGCCACATGGCAAAATGTGTAGAATTGCAGGAAATTAGCTTTAAAGCTGCAACATTGCATCTCCGCCACATAGCAAAATGTGTAGAATTGCAGGAAATTAGCTTTAAAGCTGCAACATTGTATCTCCGCCACATGGCAAAATGTGTAGAATTGCAGTAAATTAGCTTTAAAGCTGCAACATTGCATCTCCGCCACATAGCAAAATGTGTAGAATTGCAGGAAATTAGCTTTAAAGCTGCAACATTGTATCTCCGCCACATGGCAAAATGTGTAGAATTGCAGTAAATTAGCTTTAAAGCTGCAACATTGCATCTCCGCCACATGGCAAAATGTGTAGAATTGCAGTAAATTAGCTTTAAAGCTGCAACATTGCATCTCCGCCACATAGCAAAATGTGTAGAATTGCAGTAAATTAGCTTTAAAGCTGCAACATTGCATCTCCGCCACATAGCAAAATGTGTAGAATTGCAGTAAATTAGCTTTAAAGCTGCAACATTGCATCTCCGCCACATGGCAAAATGTGTAGAATTGCAGTAAATTAGCTTTAAAGCTGCAACATTGCATCTCCGCCACATAGCAAAATGTGTAGAATTGCAGTAAATTAGCTTTGAAGCTGCAACATTGTATCTCCGCCACATGGCAAAATGTGTAGAATTGCAGTAAATTAGCTTTAAAGCTGCAACATTGCATCTCCGCCACATGGCAAAATGTGTAGAATTGCAGACCTTTTCTTTAAAACAGCAACATTTTGTCACCACGGCCAACAGGAGGGCTTCTTCGGTCGGCGAGCGCACAATTGGCCACGCCCATGCCACGTCCACCACCTAAGCCCCATTTTGATCCAAAACAAGAACTTTAAAACAAAGTCTAGCTATTGGTCTCTCCCTCCCCTTGAGTATAGTAAAGTAGGCTGTCTTTGTCATGTTGCTATGCCCTCCCACTTTCCCCCCTACATCCCATAGCCAGATTCGGACAAGTCTCCATTTAGTTTTAACGCTGAAAGAAAAAACATACACAAATATCAGTGGGTGATTTCAAAAAACTAGTTGAGAGCCTGAATTACCATTCATATATGTAATAAATAAGTAGTGAAACACAGGCATTGAGTAGAACTTGTGAGGTAGTAATGAATGGTAAATTAGTTGGTTTCCTTCACAACAGCTCTGCACTGCGCTGCAAAGCACAAGAAGTATGAATGCCCTGACTTCTGCAGAGGCCATATCACCATAAAAACAGATTGGCCATGCAGTGCCTTTAATCCATTGCAGAGGATGGGGGATGGCACAGTCCAAGAAGAAGGGGAGTGTGGCTGAAAGGTGCTCCATGGTCAATCCCACCCCTGCATTGGTCACGCTGAATTTACGGTGATATGGCCTCTGCAGAAGTCAGGGCATTCATACTTCTTGCGCTTTGCGGAGTAGCGCAGATCTGCTGAGCAAAGTTGATGTGAATTAAGTTGTCAAGGAAGTGAGTTTGTGTTCATACAGGACCTCCCGCCCGCCATCTACTGTCAACCTATCATGTCAATGCGGAGCTATATGGAGCTCTCCGCATTGTTACAAAATTTGGAAGGCACATGGCAATGCTGTACTTAATTTGGCCTCTGCATGCCTCCAGAGGCTCTGCAATTGCGTCACACCATCCATACTGCGCCTTCGACCACATTTTCGGATCAAGCATTAATCTCTCTCCAGAATGCGTTCTCTCCACCAATTTGAGCACATTCTTTGTTTCAATTATTATTATTTTTTAACCTTTATTTTCCTAGTCAAGTCAGTTAAGAAAAATAGATTATTTACAATGACAGCCTAGGAACAGTGGGTTAAATGCCTTGTTCAGGGGCAGAACGTCAGATTTTTACCTTGTCAGTTTAGGGATTCAATCTAGCAACCATTTAGTTACTGGCCCAACACTCTAACCACTAGGCTACCTGCCGCCCCTTCATAACTTCATTGTGTGAATTGTTTGCATTTGATTGTTAGTGTCTATCAATTCCCCATTACATTGATCCCCAGTAGACCATATACCATTAATTCTTATAATTTATCATCTACAATATTGTCACATGCGCCGAATACAACAGGTGTAGACCTACCATGAAATGCTTACTTACAAGCCCTTAACAATGCAGTTCAAGAAATAAGGCTAAGAAAATATTTACTAAATAAACTAAAGTAAAACATAAAATAAAAAGTAACACAATAAAATAACAGTAACGAGGCTATATCCAGGGGACACCGGTAGAGAGTCAATGTGCAGGGGTACAGGTAAGTCGAGGTAATTAGTCATTTACGTCAACATTGGATCATTCAGAGATCCTCACTGAACTTCTGGAGAGAGTTTGCTGCACTGAAAGTAAAGGGGCTGAATAATTTTGCACGCCCAATTTTTCAGTTTTTGATTTGTTAAAAAAGTTTGAAATATCCAATAAATGTCGTTCCACTTCATGATTGTGTCCCACTTGTTGTTGATTCTTCACAAAAAAATACAGTTTTATATCTTTATGTTTGAAGCCTGAAATGTGGCAAAAGGTCGCAAAGTTCAAGGGGGCCGAATACTTTCGCAAGGCACTGTATGTACAAACCCCTAGGATAAAGCCTTGCGTTCCTATTTTTTTATTTGTTTCGCGCTGTTGACAGTAGAAGCACTTGATTCAGCAGCCCTAGTGCCAGGAAGGCAAAGTTTTCCAATTTTGAACCATTTCATGTGTCCAAAGTTATTATATATTTATTTTGATTTTTTAAATTTATGCTTTATTTAACTAGGAAAGTCAGTTAAGAAGAAATTCGAATTTACAATGACGGCCTACCTCAGCTAATATGCTGGGCAAATTTGCTGGGCAAAACCGTCCTATGGGACTCCCAATCACGGACGGTTGTGATACAGCCTGGAATCAAACCAGGGTCTGTACTGACGCATTTAGCACTGAGATGCATTGCCTTAGACCGCTGCGCCACTCTGAAGCCATTCGGGAGCTATAGGCCTACCACTGGCCAATCAGATATCGCAGATCACCGTGTCTGCAGTTTCCTTGCGCCGTAGACTGCAAAAATAAGCCTATGACCTCCAGCAATGTTGATAATGTGAGATTTCAAGACTTTTAAAACTATGACAAGAGAGAGCAAAGAGCTGCTGTTTTTATGAGTAAGTACATGTTTAAATTGTTATTCAGCACCATCAACACGATAGCTTGTGATATTATTTGCTGCTTGTGTATTTTTTTATGTCAAGGAATATTTCACTTTCTCTGGTCATAGGAGAGAGTAACAACATGAATTGGTGCATGAGGCACAAGTAATGCAGTGTGACCTAAGTTTCGCCATCAGCTGGAAGACTGTACCTTTTTCTCAGTAGAAGGAGGGAGAGATGAGGGACGGTGAGTCGGGTGAGAGGCAACCTCGTCACTGCTCCCTCCTGCCCCTCAGACTGACCAGATGCAGGTCATCAGGCCAGTAAAAACAAAGCAAATTATTATGCTCACTCAGCTGTTCCTCACAAGTAATACAACACATGGTCTATAACCTAGTGGTTAGATCGTTGGGCCAGTAACCAAAAGGTTGCGAAAGTGAGCCTGACTCAGAAAAGGTTGGTGACCCCTGGCTTAAAGCATCAGACAAGGTCAGTGCATATAGTTGATTTGATTCAAAACACATAGGGTGTGTCTGTATACGGAAAAATGCATGTTTAAAAATGTTGACCAATCGATTGGTCGAAAGAACAGTCGACTTTCGGTTGACCAAGATAGTTTTTTTTGTCGGGGACAGCCCTAGAACATACTAATTAAGCTATAAGCTTGTCGTGATGTGTGTTTTGTACTATATATATATATATATATATATTTTTTTTTATCCCTTTCCTGTTGGACGCCTTTTGCCTTTTGTTAGGCCGTCATTGTAAAGAAGGTTTTGTTATTAACTGACTTGCCTAGTTAAATAAAGGTTCAATAAAATAAAAAATAAACAGGCCTAGCTCAGTTGAACACACAACAAAGCATGCAGCCTTGATAAACTCAGCCTTAATGAACGCAGCCTTGATGAGCACTGTGCTGATGAGCAGACCGACTCCTTTCTGAAATTTCCACATTGCACTGGGCCAATCAGGCTAATGAGGCTCTCACTTCCTCCATTCGAGCTAAAGTGGCGATTGATTGGGGGGTGGGAAGCCTTTACAGAGGGGAGAAATAATTGCTATGAATGGGCAATCTGCAAACTCATTCACTTTTTGTTTACCTACATACCGGTCATTAGGGATTGACTCTGGGGGCTCCTGTTAACTTGTCAATGTCAAACATTTAAATGAAATATAAATCAGACTGCTGTAAATTATTCTGGGATAATTTGTCTGTCTGTTTTGGAGTGCTTCAGCATTGCAGTGGTTGCTGATGGTGGTCCGACCGAGCGGAATGTGTGTGCGTGTGTGCATGTGGGTCGACAGACAAACTTCCTAACTACAGTGTGGATACAGTTGGCCTACAGTAGAGAATTCACAGTTAGAGATACACTAACTAAAACTGACAGAAAAAGCCTGAAGTCACTACAGAAACCACAGCAGAGATAGCAGTCAGTTACAATACCTACAACCTCCAGCACACACGCACTGCTGGGGAGAGTGACTTACAATGGCTAGTTGAAATTTATATATATTTTTGTTGTTGTGCATTTTGCTATTTGCCTCGACTCCTGCATGCTTTGTTGACTATGAACTTTCTTGTTTACCCAACCGTCTGACAGACTATGTTTGTTCCCGCACTCATGACTCTGACTCTCTATTGGTTACACAGACTTTTGGCCTCCCATCCTATTCTAACCACCTTTCGCCACCTTTGTATTCATGTTACCTGATATAATTGCTGTATAATATGATCTTGTGGCCATCTAATGCACATTCACATGTCATAAATCAACACAGATCTCTCCCTGTCCTCTGCCGTGCCTTGATAGTATTACTGTTGATGATATCTGGAAATGTGCATGTACACCCTGGCCCATCTACAGCCCCAATTCTGGTTTCTGCTCTGATATCTGCTTCACGGATTCCTGCTCTCGTAAAAGCCTGGGTTTTAACATAAAATGGGTTTTAACATAAAAACATCAAATTGATCAATGAAAGTGTGGGTTCACAGCTCCAATCCAGATGTGTTGGTCATTACTGAGACATGGTTAAGGAAGAGTGTTTTGAACACTGATGTTAAATTAACCTTTCTGGTCATAACCTTTTTCGGCAAGAAGATTTTCCAGAGGTGGGTGCGTCCACCAAGTCTGTCCCCAAACAATTTGATTTGCTGGTTTTAAGCATTAAACTTTCAAATAGCTCTTTGTTGACTGTTGCTAGGTGCTATCGTCCTCCATCAGCACCGGCCTGTACCCTACCTGCCCTAAGCTCTCTCCTGGCCCCTTACACTAAGTCTGAATTTGTCCTGCTAGGTGACCTATACTGGGACATGCTTAAACCACCTGACCAAGTCCTAAAGCAATGGGACTCCCTAAATCTTTCTCAGATTATTACCAATCTCACAAGGTATGACTCCAAACACCCAGAAAAGGCTACTCTCCTTAATGTGATCCTGACAAATAATCATGATAGGTATCAGTCTGGTGTTTTGTGTAATGACCTTAGTGTTCGTAATGGCTGCTCAGTGAAATTACCTGTCCTGATTGGTCATAGACGCTTGCTAAAAAACTTTAATGAGTAAGTCTTCCTTCATGATCTGGCCTCTGTAAAATGGTATAGAATTAGCTTGATCCCCTCTGTTGAAGACGCTTGGACCTTCTTTTTTAATATTTTCAGTGGTATTGTTAACAAACACGCCCACATAAAGAAAATGAGAATTAAAAACAGTTTCAGCCCCTGGTTCGATCGTAATCTTGCAGAGTTACTCCACCTCAAGAATTGCATTTGGCGAAAGGCTCGGGACACGCATGCTCAGGCTGACTAGCTATCGTTCAGACAAATGAGAAATAAATGCACTCAGGCTATCTGGAAGGCCAATGTTAGTTACTTTAAGGAGCAGTTCCCTCTCTGTTGGTCTAACACCAAGAAGTTCCGGAAAACGGTAAAAGACCTGGAGAATAAACCCTCCTTCTCACAACTTCCCTTAATGTTGATGATGTGGTTGTTATTGACAAGAAGCACATGGCTGAGCTCTTTAATCACAACTTCGTTAAGTCAGGATTCCTATTTGACTCAGTCATGCCTCCTTGCCCGTCCAACATTTCTTAATCTCCCACACCTTCTAATACGACTTCCCCCAATGATCCTCCCTCTTTTTCCCCTGCCACGCTACAAAGTTTCTCCCTGAAGGCGGTCACTGAGTCCGAGGAGCTCCTTAAAGGTGACTCCAAAAAGCCATCTGGGTCAGATGGCTTAGACCCTTTCTTCTTTATGTTGGTGCCCCTATCATCACCAAGCCTATCTCTAACCTTTTAAACCTGTCCCTCCTTTCTGGGGAGGTTCCCATTGCTTGGACGGCAGCCACGGTTTGTCCTTTATTTAAATGGGGAGATAAAGCTGATCCTAACTGTTATAGGCCTATTTCTATTTCTATCTTCTACAGCCAGAGATATAGGATAACCAGCAACCAGTAGAGTAGAGATAGCAGTCAGTTATAACACCTACAGCCAGAGATATAGGCCATCCAGCCAGTAGAGTAGAGATAACAGTCCGTTATAACACCTACAGCCAGAGATATAGGCCAGCCAGCAGCCAGTAGAGTAGAGATAGCAGTCAGTTATAACACCTACAGCCAGAGGTATAGGATAACCAGCAGCCAGTAGAGTAGAGATAGCAGTCAGTTATAACACCTACAGCCAGAGATATAGGATAACCAGCAGCCAGTAGAGTAGAGATAACAGTCCGTTATAACACCTACAGCCAAAGATATAGGCCATCCAGCAGCCAGTAGAGTAGAGATAACAGTCCGTTATAACACCTACAGCCAAAGATATAGGCCATCCAGCCAGTAGAGTAGAGATAACAGTCCGTTATAACACCTACAGCCAGAGATATAGGCCATCCAGCCAGTAGAGTAGAGATAACAGTCCGTTATAACACCTACAGCCAGAGATATAGGCCATCCAGCCAGTAGAGTAGAGATAACAGTCCGTTATAACACCTACAGCCAGAGATATAGGCCAGCCAGCAGCCAGTAGAGTAGAGATAACAGTCAGTTATAACACCTACAGCCAGAGATATAGGCCAGCCAGCAGCCAGTAGAGTAGAGATAACAGTCCGTTATAACACCTACAGCCAAAGATATAGGCCAGCCAGCAGCCAGTAGAGTAGAGATAACAGTCCGTTATAACACCTACAGCCAGAGGTATAGGATAACCAGCAGCCAGTGATGAAAACAGTAGCCCTAAGTACAGTGTAGATAAGTAGGGAGGTAGTCTACCTGTGGGGCCTTTGCTGTAGATTACCTCCCTTCACTGAGAGGGAAGCAGTGGAAATCACTTTAACTCACTCTGTGTGTGTGTGTGTGTGTGTGTGTGTGTGTGTGTGTGTGTGTGTGTGTGTGTGTGTGTGTGTGTGTGTGTGTGTGTGTGTGTGTGTGTGTGTGTGTGTGTGTGTGTGTGTGTGTGTGTGTGTGTGTTACAGTGTTTAGGCATTGAGGTTGAAACACAGCTGCTCTGCGCCTGCCTGCCTGCCTGCCCGCCTGCCTGTCCTGGACCGACGGGATTGGCGTTTATCTTGTATCTTAGCTACTGCTGCCACAGTGACAGTGAGGGTTCACCACGGCAACCAGGGGACTCTTATCTCTCACACCCCCTAAGAGGCTGGAGACCAGGGAATCTAATCAACGAGAACATTTAGCCCCTACCCATACCTCCCATAACTCAAACTGTCTGACAGCAGGTAGTCTAAATTGAGCTGTGGGTTTAATTCAAATAAAATAAATAAATAAATGCAATTTAAAACAACTACAAAACTAAAAGCTTGTTGACTTTACCAGAGTATAGAGTTGGGCACCTCACACATTCACCTCATCAGTCCAATGACAATTCACAATTCATTGCGTAATCCATCTTAATCAAATAGCCCATCAGAGACAATATATCCTCCCCTCAATCTCTTTCTCTCTCTCCGCTGAGGCCGGATGGAGTGATTGAGGGGTGTAAAGAAAAGGATGTTTTACCCTCCAATCCGCCCTCCTCCCCATCACTAAGACAGCTCTTAAGTGCTTGTGGGTTTTTATGTTTGCAGTGTTTTATAGGAGAATGCAGGAGCCAGCAGCAGTAAAGGGGTGAAGGGGTGGGAGTGGGTGGGGTGGGGGAGTTACTGTAAATCCAATCTTTATTGAGAACGACACAAACTACATAAACAGTCCTCCCCTATCCTCTCGCCCTCTCTACTGATCGATCAGCAGCACAGTGAATGAAGTGATGCTCGTGTGTGGTTCTGTGTGCCACCCCCCCCCCCTCCCCCGACCAAACTCTGGTTACCATAGTGACAGAGATACTCAGGAAAGGTCTCCTTGATCCCTCTCTCTGTTACTTCTTTCTCACTGTAGCTTTGTCCAAAATCCTACCCTATTCATTACATAGTGCACTACTTTTGCTGTGCACAATACTAGTGTCCACATTTGTCTGGCCAAAAGTACGGCGCTATATAGGGAATAGGGTGCCATTTGGTTTGGGACACACCCTCAGTCAGCCCGTCTCGTTCCCTCACCTTGCTCTGCCTGTCCCCTTTCCTCCAGGGGTTGTTTACAGCTCTGTTTCACTTGTTATTCAGTGGCACTTTTCATAGTGAGAGTGGGACTCTATAAAAAGCCTTGTAAAAAATACAGGCTGCTGGCTCTGATGTTGGAGCCAACATGATGTTAATGAGAGATTAGTTATTCACACAGCACCACATCGACGGCCATGATGTTTTATGATGGTTGACACTAAATGACCAATGAAGAAACATCATTTTCTATGCTAAACCTGATTATCAAGTAGCTATTTTGATGTTGGACTGGACACACCACACACTGTGATGCTAAATGAATGACAAACAAAGTACGGATGATTAAAGTCTAGCTATGCTCACAAAGCAACTTCAGGCTGATATAGCATGATACACTTGACTTTACTGCCATCTGGAGGTGGAAAGTTACACAACACACAAATGGCACTGAGAAACCAGTTTATTGTATCATATTAACTTATTTCTAAATTACACATAATAAATACAATTCTGATCAGTTAATACTATAGTTTAAAAAAGGCCCTAGGAGAGGCCCTGCAGACAGCCAGTAGGGCGATCTCTTGCTGGAAACTGAGAAGACCACAGGGTCAGGGGTCAGGGTGGTTAGTTCAACAACAGAAGTACAGCATAAGCATAAGCTCTTTATAAGCTCTCTGGGGGTCACTCTGAGTACAGTACAGTAGAGTCACACACACACACACACACACACACACACAACGGAAGATACGGTTTTCAACAAACTCCCAGAGCATTATTTCCCAAAATGGAGGAATTATAAATTTGGGTGGGTAATCAGGTTAACTGTGACCTGATTATGATGGGATCACGATCACGATAACGTATCAACCCTCAGGCCATAGCCTGTCTTGGTTAGAGTCAAAACTCTATCAGTACAATAATACTTCTCATTTCACAGTGATTTGTCGCATAGAGAGTCCCGAGGCCTCAGGACATACACAATATGTTGTACTATAACAAATGCCACTTATTATTACTATAAGTAACGTTACCTAAGATGTAATTCCTTTAAGTAGTGCTGTCTTACTTATTACTAGTATGTTACGTTATTACTAAGTAATGATATTACTAAGTAACGCTATGTTATTAATAATTAATGTTGTTATAATTAAGTTTTTACTAGTAATGTTATGTTATTACTTAGTAACATAATAATGCCCACTTCGCACCAGCGAATGCACCTGACGATTTGCAACACCGAAAATATTCTAAATTTGGTGCACAACAATATCACTAGTATAAAAGTCACCACTACGGGAAAGATGACCAACGGCTTTAAAACGTGAAGAGAGAGTTGATATTTAAAATGAAATTATGTGAGTGTGATACCGAAGTCAAACCGCCACAGAACTACAACGTTAGTTTCAGGTGTGTATTCAGCTCGGTAGTTAGTTTCGTTTTCGTTATATAAAGCACTTTTATTCAGTTTGAATACGGAGGAAGAAAAACTTGGCATGTGTCATTTTGCTGTAAACAATGACGCATGGAATGTACCAAATAGGAGGGGAGATTTATGACCTATATACGGCATGACCATAAAAGGAATGTCTGTCTGTCTTGTTGTGTTATACGACACCATGCAGAGTATAAACAAACTGTTCATATCGAGCTTACTGTTTCTCTGTCTCTCTCACCACCCTCTACTGGCCAACAGCTAAAAATAAATCTTACTGTATAACGTAATTTGTAGCCTAATGACAGAGACGGGTGGAAAATAAAAATAATGCAAATGTTACTTAGAATTCCCCTCCCTTTTCTCATCTCCTTTTCCTCATCTCCTCTTTCCTCATCTCCTCTTTCCTCATCTGTTCTTGTACACTATTTATTTTGAGGTCAGTGACCACAGAGGAAACATGAGAAGGAGAGAAGAGGAAATGTATAACTGCCTTGCTTTAGCTTTTGAAGGATGTCTCAACCAAGTTTCAAAGCAGCATACCACCCTGCATCCCACTGCTGGCTTGCTTCTGAAGCTAAGCAGGGTTGGTCCTGATCAGTCCCTGGATGGGAGACCAGATGCTGCTGGAAGTGGTGTTGTGGGGCCAGTAGGAGGCAACCTTTCCTCTGGTCTAAAAAAAAAAATCCCAATGCCACAGGGCAGTGATTGGGGACATTGCCCTGTGTAGTGGGTCTGTCTTTCAGATGGAATGTTAAATGGGTGTCCTGACTCTCTGTCGTCACTAAAGATACCTTATCATAAGAGTAAGGGTGTGGCTAAATTCCCAATCTGGCATTAATACCACCATGGTCATCTAATCATCCCCAGTTTACAATTGGCTCGTCCCCTCCCTTGTAACTATTCCCAAGGTTGTTGCTGTAAATGAGAATGTGTTCTCAGCCAACTTACCGGGGGGTAATATAATAATGCCCCTTACTTGTGAGTGTGTGTCCTTCAATTGTCGGGTACTGCAGGGTTCCCCAACTGGCAGGGTGCTTTTAATTGAACTTATATGATGATTGGCATCACTTTTATAGTATGACAACCGGCAAAACAGTTGATTTTTCAAATACCCACGTGGGTATAACCAATGAGGAGATGGCACGTGGGTACCTGCTTCTATAAACCAATGAGGAGATGGGAGAGGCAGGAATTTATTTTATTTTAGCCCTTGGCAACGCAGACGCTCGTTGGTGAGCGCAAGCAGTGTGGGTGCAATAATTGAAAAACATAGATTCCTAAATTTATTAGGGTATTATTAGGGTATTATGCAAATGTGATATTTCAGTTTTTTTTATTTTTTTTTATAAATTAACAAACATTTTTTTAAAACCTGTTTTTGCTTTGTCATTGTGGGGTATTGTGTGTAGAGGGAAAAAAATGTTCAATCAATTTTAGAATTAGACTGTAACATAACAAGATTTGAAGGGGTCTGAGTACTTTCCTTATGGGATCGTATACAAATGTAAGCAAATTTTTAAATGATTTTGTTTTAGTTGAATATAACATCTGTTTGGGCTTCTTGCTGTCAATTTTCAGTCTACAAACTATTTGTAATTATTTTCCGGCCCCCTGACCATCTACTCAAGAACAAATTGGCCCGCAGCTGAATCTAGTTGATAATCTCTGGCTTTACTGTTTGTATCCCATGATGACCCCTCTCATCCCCAGACTTACACACAACCAATGAGACTGACATACGGTCGATATAACTGACACACACACACACACACACACACACACACACACACACACACACACACACACACACACACACACACACACACACACACACACACACACACACACACACACACACACACACACACACACACACACAAACTCAGTATCACTGTCACTCATACTTCCGGTGTCCGGAAGCTGACAAAAGAGGAACACCCTTTTTTTTGTCAGCACTGACACATGTACTACACATCATACGTAGACCACAGCTCGAGACGCACGCCAGCAGAGAGACGTAGAGGGGAAGTGTCACAGGCAGGGTAGTTTGCAGAACAAGCAGAAGAAGGGGAAGAGGGTATTCTTGTTATAAAGTTGCCAGAATCCCCTGCATGTTGGACGGTGGAGAGGGTAAGATGCACCAGAGTGTGTAGCCTATGTCAGATGACCTGTCTTGTGTGTGAGTGTTTTGACCCAGGGTCTCAGTGAGAGATAGAGAGAGGAGATGTTGGAGGATGGGATAGAGGCTTGGATGTGAACAGAATAGAATGGCAGTAGGTTTCTATTCTATTGATGGGCCAAAACTCTCACTCTCCTGTACTGTGAGTAGAACAAGACAACTAGTTAAGTTACAGAATGCTTAACCTATACCATGTTGTTATTACTATACTTGACATGACACACACACATATGCACACACATACATATGCACACACACACACACACACACACACACACACACACACACACACACACACACACACACACACACACACACACACACACACACACACAGTTGGATATTTGGGTGGACATTTGATGGTGGTGGGTAGGGTTGAGTAGTGTTGGGTAAGGTATGGTTGGGTTGGGTTGGGTTGGGTTGGGTTGGGTTGGGTAGGGTAGGGTTGGTTAGGGTAAGGTAGGGTTGGGTTGGGTTGGGTAGGGTTGGGTAGGGTAAGATAGAGTTGGGTAGGGTAAGGTAGGGTTGGGTAGGGTAAGGTTGGGTTGGGTAGGGTACGGTAAGGTTGGGTAGGGGTGGGTAGGGTAAGGTAGGGTTGGGGAGGGTTGGGTAGTGTAAGGTAGGGTTGGGTTGGGTAGTGTGGGTAAGGTGGAGTTGGGTTGGGTAGGGTAAGATAGAGTTGGGTAGGGTAAGGTAGGGTTGGGTAGGGTAAGGTTAGGTTGGTTAGGGGTGGATAGGGTAAGGTAGGGTTGGGGAGGGTTGGGTAGTGTAAGGTAGGGTTGGGTTGGGTAGGTTTGGGTAAGGTGGAGTTGGGTTGGGTAAGGTAGGGTTGGTTAGGGTAAGGTAAGGTAGGGTTGGGTAGGGTAGGGTAAGACAGAATTGGGTAGGGGTGGGTAGGGTAAGGTAGGGTTGGGGAGGGTTGGGTAGTGTAAGGTAGGGTTGGGTTGGGTAGGGTAGGGTAGGGTACGGTAAGGTAAGGTTGGGTAGGGTTGGGTAGGGTAAGGTAGGGTTGGGTAAGGTTGGGTAGGGTAGGTTAAGGTAGGGTAGGGTTGGGTTGGGTAGGGTAAGGTAGGGTTGGGTAGGGTAAGGTAGGGTTGGGTAGGGTAAGGTAGGGTTGGGTAGGGTAAGGAAGGGTTGGGTAGGGTAAGTTAGGTTGGGTATTGTAAGGTAGGGTTGGGTAGGGTAGGGTTGGGTTGGGTAAGGTAGGGTAGGGTAGGGTTGGGTTGGGTTGGGTTGGGTAGGGTTGGGTAGGGTAAGGTTGGGTTGGGTAAGGTAGGGTAAGGTAGGGTTGGGTTGGGTAGGGTAAGGTAAGGTAAGGTTGGGTTGGGGTGGGTAGGATAAGGTAGGGTTGGGGAGGGTTGGGTAGTGTAAGGTAGAGTTAGGTAGGGTAAGGAAGGGTTGGGTAGGGTAAGGTTGGGTTGGGTAGGGTACGGTAAGGTTGGGTAGGGTTGGGTAGGGTAAGGTAAGGTTGCGTTGGGGTGGGTAGGGTAAGGTAGGGTTGGGGAGGGTTGGGTAGTGTAAGGTAGAGTCAGGTAGGGTAAGGTAGGGTTGGGTAGGGTAAGGTTGGGTTGGGTAGGGTACGGTAAGGTTGGGTAGGGGTGGGTAGGGTAAGGTAGGGTTGGGGAGGGTTGGGTAGTGTAAGGTAGGGTTGGGTTGGGTAGTGTGGGTAAGGTGGAGTTGGGTTGGGTTGGGTAGGGTAAGATAGATTTGGGTAGGGTAGGGTTGGGTAGGGTGAGGTTGGGTTTGGTAGGGTACGGTAAGGTTGGTTAGGGGTGGGTAGGGTAAGGTAGGGTTGGGTAGTGTAAGGTAGGGTTGGGTTGGGTAGGTTTGGGTAAGGTGGAGTTGGGTTGGGTAAGGTAGGGTTGGTTAGGGTAAGGTAAGGTTAGGTTGGGTAGGGTAGGGTAAGGTAGGGTTGGATAGGGTAGGGTAAGATAGAATTGGGTAGGGGTGGGTAGGGTAAGGTAGGGTTGGGTTGGGTAGGGTACGGTAAGGTAAGGTTGGGTAGGGTAAGGTAGGGTTGGGTAAGGTTGGGTAGGGTAGGTTAAGATAGGGTAGGGTTGGGTTGGGTAGGGTAAGGTAGGGTTGGGTAGGGTAAGGTAGGGTTGGGTAGGGTAAGGAAGGGTTGGGTTGGGTAGGGTAAGTTAGGTTAGGTTGGGTATTGTAAGGTAGGGTTGGGTAGGGTAGAGTTGGGTTGGGTTGGGTAAGGTAGGGTAGGGTAGGGTTGGGTTGGGTAGGGTAAGGTTGGGTTGGGTTGGGTTGGGTAGGGTAAGTAGGGTAAGGTAGTGTTGGGTTAGGTAGGGTAAGGTAAGGTCGGGTTGGGGTGGGTAGGGTAAGGTAGGGTTGGGGAGGGTTGGGTAGTGTAAGGTAGGGTTGGGTTGGGTAGGGTACGGTAAGGTAAGGTTGGGTAGGGTTGGGTAGGGTAAGGTAGGGTTGGGTAAGGTTGGGTAGGGTAGGTTAAGGTAGGGTAGGGTTGGGTTGGGTAGGGTAAGGTAGGGTTGGGTAGGGTAAGGTAGGGTTGGGTAGGGTAAGGTAGGGTTGGGTAGGGTAAGGAAGGGTTGGGTAGGGTAAGTTAGGTTGGGTATTGTAAGGTAGGGTTGGGTAGGGTAGGGTTGGGTTGGGTAAGGTAGGGTAGGGTAGGGTTGGGTTGGGTTGGGTTGGGTAGGGTTGGGTAGGGTAAGGTTGGGTTGGGTAAGGTAGGGTTGGGTAAGGTAGGGTAAGGTAGGGTTGGGTTGGGTAGGGTAAGGTAAGGTAAGGTTGGGTTGGGGTGGGTAGGATAAGGTAGGGTTGGGGAGGGTTGGGTAGTGTAAGGTAGAGTTAGGTAGGGTAAGGTAGGGTTGGGTAGGGTAAGGTTGGGTTGGGTAGGGTACGGTAAGGTTGGGTAGGGTTGGGTAGGGTAAGGTAAGGTTGCGTTGGGGTGGGTAGGGTAAGGTAGGGTTGGGGAGGGTTGGGTAGTGTAAGGTAGAGTCAGGTAGGGTAAGGTAGGGTTGGGTAGGGTAAGGTTGGGTTGGGTAGGGTACGGTAAGGTTGGGTAGGGGTGGGTAGGGTAAGGTAGGGTTGGGGAGGGTTGGGTAGTGTAAGGTAGGGTTGGGTTGGGTAGTGTGGGTAAGGTGGAGTTGGGTTGGGTTGGGTAGGGTAAGATAGATTTGGGTAGGGTAGGGTTGGGTAGGGTGAGGTTGGGTTTGGTAGGGTACGGTAAGGTTGGTTAGGGGTGGGTAGGGTAAGGTAGGGTTGGGTAGTGTAAGGTAGGGTTGGGTTGGGTAGGTTTGGGTAAGGTGGAGTTGGGTTGGGTAAGGTAGGGTTGGTTAGGGTAAGGTAAGGTTAGGTTGGGTAGGGTAGGGTAAGGTAGGGTTGGATAGGGTAGGGTAAGATAGAATTGGGTAGGGGTGGGTAGGGTAAGGTAGGGTTGGGTTGGGTAGGGTA
>NC_143046.1:15987500-16005000 GCF_057628025.1 Oncorhynchus mykiss | reverse complement strand
ATGGTCTCTCATTGTGAGAGGCAGGGTTGAGGGTGCAACCCAATCTGCAAAGATCCACAGTGGCATCTGTAATGCGAATTTTCCATCATGCAAACAGGTGAGAGTTACATCCTTACAGTAAATTAAAACATTACAGGAATCTATTTTGTATTGCAATTATAGAATATTTACACAGATATATTATATTACAGTAAGTTTGACTGTAAAATATATTTTTACAACAGGACCCAAAGGCCTCCCCCAACAGGGGGAAGAGGAAAAATATTTTCAGATGCGCAGGAAAATGCTATTGTTGACATGGTTGTTGTTTACAATGCAAGAAAACTGCGGGAGATTCAAGATAGAGTGCTGGCTGATAATGATATATTTGAAAATGTTAATTCTGTCAGCACAACAACTATTGCTCGAGACCTAAAGAAGCACCAAGTTACAATGAAACAGTTATACACTGTACCGTTCGAGAGAAACAGTGAACGGGTAAAAGAGCAAAGATACCAATATGTCCAGGTAAGACGTCTGAGGTTACGCACACAGCTATACAAAATATTTACAGTAAAAAAAAACACTAGCATTTCTACAGTAAAACTGTGCACTTACTGTTTTTCAGAGAGTAATGGAGGTGGAAGCACTGGAAAGACCACATTCATTTGTATTTATCGATGAAGCTGGATTTAACCTTGCCAAAACACGGTGCAGTGGAAGGAATGTTATAGGTCAAAGGGCCACTGTGGAGGTTCCAGGCCAAAGGGGGGGAAATATCACCATGTGTGCTGCAATGGCCAATGATGGTTTGCTTCTCAACACACCACTCATTGGCCCATACAACACAGAAAGGCTTATAGCTTTCCTAGAACAGCTCTATGCTCAGCTAGTGCCAGCAGAACAGGGGGAGCCAGTAAGAAACCCCCAAG
Organism: Oncorhynchus mykiss; assembly: GCF_057628025.1. Taxonomy (NCBI): domain Eukaryota; kingdom Metazoa; phylum Chordata; class Actinopteri; order Salmoniformes; family Salmonidae; genus Oncorhynchus; species Oncorhynchus mykiss. The sequence goes on along the minus strand of NC_143046.1, from coordinate 16,004,089 downwards.
TTTTTGTCATAGTTTGCGATAACGTTGCTTTTCACCACTCTGCAGCTGTCACAGATTGGTTTGCAGCACATCACAGATTTATGGTTTTGTACCTGCCTGCATATTCACCCTTCCTCAACCCAATAGAGGAGTTTTTCTCTGCCTAAAGGTGGAAAGTGTTTGGTCACCACCCACATGACCAAATGTCTCTTTTGGAAGCCATGCGTGCCGGATGTGAGGACACGAGTCCAGAGGACTGCCAGGGATGGATAAGGCACTCCAGAAGGTTCTTCCCCAGGTGCATGGCAAGAGAAAACATTAGATGTGATGTTGAAGAAAACCTGTGGCCTGATGCTAGAGAGAGGCAGGATTAGCCCCTCAATTATTTGTTTGAATTACAGTATGTACTTTTAGTTTCTACCTTTTTTTTCTCATTACTGTAATTCCGTAAATTACTACAGACTATTGAAGCAAACTGCTAATTTTCATTTACCTTAAAGAATTGTTATGTTCTATTTTAATAAATCATGTGAAAGAATGTCACTCTTTTCTTTGAAGAAAATATTACTTTGTATGAAGTCACTGAAATTGTTCAAACTGTAAAGATGAAAAGTTTGTATTTTCTGTATTGGTGTTTGATGCCAGTGTTTTTACTCTCAGTTTGTTCTGAGTGACAGTGTGTGTTATCTCAGTGAGGGTTGTGCATAGTGTTTGGCTGCACTGAGCGTGTTTTGAGCCATGTGTTAAGAGTTGTGTTGCTTGGAATGAGTTTTGCAGGTGATGTGAACTGTTTAGCTCAGGTGACTGTTGGTAGTGCAGTCTGTAGTTAGAGTTTTGCACATGTGACTCCAGTTGTGCCCACTGTTGTTTAGCAATCGAAAAAAACTGTAATACACGTGTGAATTGGAAATGTAATTTTTTTGGGCATATCCCAACTATCCATGAGTCACTATCAGAGAGTGATGTCACGACCAGGGTCAGCCATTATTAACGGCAACCTTGGAGCAATTAGGGTTAAGTGCCTTGCTCAAGGGCTCATTGGCACATTTTTCACATTGTCAGCTCGGGGATTCAAACTAGCAACCTTTCTTTTACTGGCCCAACACTCTAACCGCTAGGATACCTGTCGCCGTTAGATACCAGCAGGAGAAAAGTAGCCAATGACATACTGTACCAGATAGGAGAAAGGTAACCAATGAAATACCAGTTAGGAGAGAGATAGCCAATCAGATACGAGTTAGGTGAGAGATAGCCAATCAGATACCAATAGGAGAGAGATAGCTACTCTTACACAACCATCAGAAGACCTAGCCATTCATCCAGACCAGACAGGGAGGCTCACTGGGTAGAACCAAACAAACATCACTTAAATCTCTTTTACTCAAACCAAACATAAGCAGACACATATCACAAACCCATAGCCTATTAACAGAATACTCTAAAGCTACCACAACAAGGGTGAAAGACAATTGGGAGAGTGACCCAGATCTGTCGTGGAAATTTCCTCTATTTACCAAATCATGAGAGCAAACCACACACAAGTCAGAGTTAGTTATCACAAAGTCCATCTTTAATTATATGAGCTCTATCACAACCCTGTGACTCTCAGATCAATTCAGTGTCTATCAATGAATTATCTGAGAGTCCCTTCCACATTTCAACTGAGATCCTTTATAGCAAAGACACACACAGGATAAGACAGCATCAGCATAATTCATCGTTCAGCTTTGTCTCCTAAACATTGTTATTTTCTCAAACTCAGAACCATAAACCAATCCTCCATATCAACAGGCATATATCAAATCCATCCTATCTTGACAAGATCACAGAGACACACTGACTGGCACACAGACATTGTGGAGCCAAGAGATACACGCTTGACCTCTCCCCTCTCTCCGGCCCAAGCAACTTAGTCTTGACATAGAACAGATACTGCAACCCCGCCACAGTATTATACAAAAATAACATTCTGATGAGAAGTAATTTACCAACATATGATGAATATAAAACATCTTACCTATGTTACCAACCAATTCTGATTATTCCCCAACAGATCACAGAAGATCAATGGTCTGAAATGAATGAGCATTCCAAGAGAGTTTACATTAATACAAGATACAAGCTCTGTAAGTACAATTTCATTCATAGAACTTATCTAACACCTGAAAGAAAGAGCCTCCTTTAATTTCTATAGTTATAGTCGATGTCTGTGGCCCCGCCGGAAATCGAATAAGCATTTTAAAAAAAAATCCCTATCAAAATCTGTCTGTTTAAGCTAGAAATCTCCCATATCTGTCGATGTCAGCCTTACGCATCTGGGGTGGAAGGTGGCAGAGCTGCATCTGGGGTGGAAAGTAGCAGAGCAGCATCTGGGGTGGAAGGTGGCAGAGCTGCATCTGGGGTGGAAAGTAGCAGAGCAACATCTGGGGTGGAAAGTGGCAGAGCTGCATCTGGGGTGGAAAGTAGCAGAGCTACATCTGGGGTAGAAGGTGGCAGCGTTACATCTGGGGTGTAAGGTGGCAGAGCTACATCTGGGGTGGAAAGTGGCAGAGCTACATCTGGGGTGGAAAGTGGCAGAGCTACATCTGGGGTTGAAAGTGGCAGAGCTACATCTGGGGTGGAAGGTGGCAGAGCTGCATCTGGGGTGGAAAGTGGCAGAGCTACATCTGGGGTGGAAAGTGGCAGAGCTACATCTGGGGTGGAAGGTGGTAGAGCTACATCTGGGGTGGAAGGTGGCAGAGCTGTATCTGGGGTGGAAGGTGGCAGAGCTACATCTGGGGTGGAAAGTGGCAGAGCTGCATCTGGGGTGGAAGGTGGCAGAGCTACATCTGGGGTGGAAGGTGGTAGAGCTGCATCTGGGGTGGAAGGTGGCAGAGCTGCATCTGGGGTGGAAGGTGGCAGAGCTACATCTGGGGTGGAAGGTGGCAGAGCTACATTTTTGGTGGGGAGTGGCAGAGCTACATCTGGGGTGGAAGGTGGCAGAGCTACATCTGGGGTGGAAAGTGGCAGAGCTGTGTTGTGTCTTTACTATCATTAAACTGAAGACTTAGTTTTTATCAAAGATTCTCTGTAATTAGTTACTCGAGTAAACGGAATAATCATGTAACTGTAATTAACTAGGAAGTTGGGGCACCAAGGAAAGATTACAAAGTTATAATTTCCCAATATAACCTTTCAGATATTTTCATATCTGATCAATAGTCTTCTGATTAATGATGTATTTATTTTACCTCACGTTAGTCTCATTCCAAACATCGTAAATTGTTGGTTATCTGCACGAACCCAGTCTTCACTATGAGTCATCCATACATCAATTGTCTTAAATCATTTATTTATTACTAACTAAGTAATTCACAGAAATGCATAAACAAACAGTAAATATGGTTACATGAAATGATAGAATGTGCCCTAGTGGGCTAAACCGGCATCGCGGCTTGTTTGACAAAAGGAGAGTGGGGGTCGACTAAGAAGTCACTACAGAGTTAATAATTATAACAATTGAAATGCTAATCCTTACACATGAACGCTCACTCAGTTGGGAACAATTGCAATCAATATATATATTTACGCTCAGTGTGTCGTCTTGATCGGTAGTGAAAAGATAGTTCAAAGTGACATTCGTTATAGAATGTATGTTTTGGCGGTTGTTGTTCTTCGTGTTCAATGATGCCGAATTCTTAGCTGCAGACTAGTAATTAGTATCAAAGACTTGTTCTCATTCTGTTGGTATCGATAGTCTAAGAGTTTAACCACGTGGTATGGTTAAAAAGATTCAGCAACGGTCTACACCTTTAGCCCTCTCGTAATTGAGGTAAGCTTGGTCTGGTGATAATTTATTTTCTTTATTCAGAGTGGCAGAAGAGGGCTGTCTCAGGATGTCTGGCCCTAACTGGGCTCAGGGGCGGTACTCTGATTTAGTTCAAATCAAAAGGGAATTGTATTTTTCTTCATTAAACAGTCCACAATCATATTACACCATTATACAAACAGTATCATCCTCACTCATTCATCATATACATCAATTAGATGTAAACCTCATATCTGAGACTATTATATAAACTGCGTTATGGTAATGTGGCCACACCGTCTCCATTGAGCTTCCCAAGTTGTGACAAACGCACCAGTTCGTAGCTGGATTCTTCACCGATCTTTTACACTTTCTCTGGAACATGAAATTTGTTCGTATCTCAAGTTCTGTGAGGTGGAAGGATTTCCTTTGTCCTCTGTGAAAGTTTACCCTCTCTCTAATACTGTGTGTCTATGAGGTCTTCTCAGGAATTTACAACCTCTGACCACAGCAGTCTGGTTGTTGAAGCAGAGAACGGGGGATGGTGCTCGCTGAACTCAAAGAGGGCAACGTCATGACAGCTGCATCGGTGTTAGTCAGACCAGGAGACATCAGGAAAATGTCTGTAGCGTCCGAATGGTTTGGGCTACAAACTAATATGAAAGGCAAACCAGTACCGGTACCGCTGATGTGTGAACTTCTGTCTGTAACGTCCAAACTGTTTGGGCTACACACTAATATGACCCCTCCATGGAAAGATGAGATTCTCTTTTTTTCTGAGCTGTCTTATATCTCTCAGATATAGGACAGACACTTCAAAACATACTTCCCTTTGATATATCTGTTTCTCCATGTATGAATCTGTTATTCACTGCGTTTCTACTGGCTGATAGCAGTAAGGCCCAATGCAATGTTAAAAGAGGACATCTGCAGTTCCTACATACATTTTTGGACAAATAAATGAATGAATATGTCTTGAAAAATATAACTTAAAGCTTAGAACTACAGCTTAATCCAACTGTTTAACCCCATCAGAACCCAAAATATATGTTGGTTTTACTTCAATGTTTATAAACAAAGTATAACGTAAATAATCAGACTCAGAACATGTTTAAAACTATAATTGTGATATCATGAATGGTCAGTCCTTGCATCAATAGCTCTGTCTTTGAATTTGAGACTGGTTACATTTTTTCCAGCCCATCCTTCAGCTTTTTATCGAAACGGGCGTGGAGTCGATTTGTTATTGTTTCAACTGCTGATTATTTAAAAAAAATATATATTCCTACAGTGGTCCTTAAATTCCCCCCCCAAAAAACTCAACATCCTTGATGTGACCATCATAAACCAATTCCATATGTTATCTTAATAGAAACCCAGCCCCTAGACGTTAAAGGTGTGGAACCATGAGGCTCATCCCACTATCACTTAATGGATTAACGCATGACATGCAAGGTAGTCCCCAGTCCTTTCACAAGACCTGGGATCCCTGGTTAGAATACATAGAGGCAATATAGATAGTTAAATCGTAGATATGTGTGTAGTATGTGACCTGAGGTAGCATCTAGCATGGTGTGTTTGTATATGTGTTCAGACATTATGTTTGATATAATAATATGCATGTGTGTGATGCATCTATATGAAACACCTTGTTTTGTTTTTGTCTCATTGATTGTTTTGATTGTTGTGTTGGTAATGTGAAAAACAATAAACAATTTTCCACACACACAAAAACAGCCTTATCCAGTCACACCCACATAAATAGAATGACTCATTATTGGCTTGAATCTATTCATTCTATTTCAATGGTCACACCAAGGTATGATAACTTAAGGTTAGGATTGTGGTTAGGGTTGTGGTTAGGGTTAGGTTTAAGAGTTTTTTTTAATGCTGGTATCATACCTTGGGTTGCACGGGCCTAACTTTCTGCCCTGTTTCTAGATTGCACATCCGACCGGTCTGGGGAGGGTGGGAGAACATGAGAGGTCTATAGGGGTCACCCACAACAGTTCAATAACAAGAGGAAGACAATCAGTAATAAAGTTCTGAGTGTAAAAAGGCTTAACTTTAAAACTCATTTTTTATAAAATCACCATAAAACATGCAAACTGGATCAATACATTTTTTAAAAAATAAGTACATAATTGGAAATACCCCAGGCGATAAAGGGATTAAGTGCTGTGTTAACGTGCATAATATAATAACATTTAATACAAAATATAAAAAATACAAAATCAAATTGAGCAAATAAATACGTAGTTTTTTATTGAACTTCCTCCTCGTGTCGGTGGCCCCTCCAGCTCTCTTAATTAGGCCCCCACCAACTCCCACTGTCAATGCTTTATCCTACTCCTTACTACTCATACCAAGTGGAGCCAAGGTCTTAAGTTTGGATATCCACCTGGATTCAACTTCTCTTCTCTGGCCTATGATCCAGGAGGCTTTCATCTCCAGACTGGTGATGCGGAGGGAGGTTGTAGGGTGGTTTTGAAAGTGTTTTACCTGGTGTATTTGTAATGGTTTTTTTTCAGTTGTGTAGAGGTGCTGGTTGAGGTGTGTCAAGACTGTGTAACCAGTTTCTCCTGTATAAATGTTATGGCATAGACAATGTTGGTGCTCTGAATGGTCATGAGTTGTGGGATAGGACTGGAGCTTTGTGAGTGTGGATTTTGAATGTGTGGAATTTGTCTATAGTACTGTAGTTCAATATGTGGTTTAGGAGTGGGTTTATTGGAAAATGTTGCAAACATTAAGAGATCCCTTAGGTTGGGGTTTCTGCGAAAAGCTGATATAGGTCTGAATTCCTGGAGTGGGGGAAATGTACGTTGTGTTCGGGTGAAAGCGGCTTTGAGTCTGGAATGAAGGAGTCTGCTTACAGTGTGGCAAAAAAAGTATTTAGTCAGCCACCAATTGTGCAAGTTCTCCCACTTAAAAAGATGAGAGAGGCCTGTAATTTTCATCATAGGTACACTTCAACTATGACAGACAAAATGAGAGAAAAAAAATCCAGAAAATCACATTGTAGGATTTTTTATGAATTTATTTGCAAATTATGGTGGAAAGTAAGTATTTAGTCAATAACAAAAGTTTATCTCAATACTTTGTTATATACCCTTTGTTGGCAATGACAGAGGATAAATGTTTTCTGTAAGTCTTCAAAAGGTTTTGACACACTGTTGCTGGTATTTTGGCCCATTCCTCCATGCAGATCTCCTCTAGAGCAGTGATGTTTTGGGGCTGTTGCTGGGCAACATGGACTTTCAACTCCCTCCAAAGATTTTCTATGGGGTTGAGATCTGGAGACTGGCTAGGCCACTCCAGGACCTTGAAATGCTTCTTACGAAGCCACTCCTTCGTTGCCTGGGCGGTGTGTTTGGGATCATTGTCATGCTGAAAGACCCAGCCACGTTTCATCTTCAATGCCCTTGCTGATGGAAGGAGGTTTTCACTCAAAATCTCACGATACATGGCCCCATTCATTCTTTCCTTTACACGGATCAGTCATCCTGGTCCTTTTGCAGAAAAACAGTCCTAAAACATGATGTTTCCACCCCCATGCTTCACAGTTGGTATGGTTTGGATGCAACTCAGCATTCTTTGTCCTCCAAACACGACGCATTGACTTTTTACCAAAAAGTTATATTTTGATTTTATCTAACCATATGACATTCTCCAAATCTTCTTCTGGATCATCCAAATGCTCTCTAGCAAACTTCAGACGGGCCTGGACATGTACTGGCTTAAGCAGGGGGACACGTCTGGCACTGCAGGATTTGAGTCCCTGGCGGCGTAGTGTGTTACTGATGGTAGGCTTTGTTACTTTGGTCCCAGCTCTCTGCAGGTCATTCACTAGTTCCCCTGTGTGGTTCTGGGATTTTTGCTCACTGTTCTTGTGATCATTTTGACCCCACGGGGTGAGATCTTGCGTGGCGCCCCAGATCGAGGGAGATTATCAGTGGTCTTGTATGTCTTCCATTTCCTAATAATTGCTCCCACAGTTGATTTCTTCAAATCAAGCTGCTTACCTATTGCAGATTCAGTCTTCCCAGCCTGGTGCAGGTCTACAATTTTGTTTCTGGTGTCCTTTGACAGCTCTTTGGTCTTGGCCATAGTGGAGTTTGGAGTGTGTCTGTTTGAGGTTGTGGACAGGTGTCTTTTATACTGATAACAAGTTCAAACAGGTGCCATTAATACAGGTAACGAGTGGAGGACAGAGGAGCCTCTTAAAGAAGAAGTTACAGGTCTGTGAGAGCCAGAAATCTTGCTTGTTTGTAGGTGACCAAATACTTATTTTCCACCATAATTTGCAAATATATTCATTTAAAATCCTACAATGTGATTTTCTGGATTTTTGTCCCTCACTTTGTCTGTCATAGTTGAAGTGTACCTATGATGAAAATTACAGGCCTCTCTCATCTTTTTAAGTGGGAGAACTTGCACAATTGGTGGCTGACTAAATACTTTTTTGCCCCACTGTACATATGAGATGAGTAATGTAGGGTATGTAAACATTATATTAAGTGGCATTGTTTAAAGTGGCTAGTAATACATTTTTCACATTCATTTTTTCATTATTAAAGTGGCTGGAGTTGAGTCAGTATGCTGGCAGCAGCCACTCAATGTTAGTGGTGGCTGTTTAATAGTCTGATGGCCTTGAGACAAAATCTGTTTTTCAGTCTCTCGGTCCCAGCTTTGATGCACCTGTACTGACCTCGCCTTCTGGATGATAGCGGGGTGAACAGGCAGTGGCTCGGGTGGTTTTTGTCCTTGATGATCTTTAGGGCCTTTCTGTGACATTGGGTGGTGTAGGTGTCCTGGAGGGCAGGTAGTTTGCCCCCGGTGATGCGTTGTGCAGACCTCACTACCCTCTGGAGAGCCTGACGGTTTTGGGCGGAACAGTTGCCGTACCAGGCGGTGATACAGCCTGACAGGATGCTCTCGATTGTGCATCTGTAAAAGTTTGTGAGTGCTTTTGGTGACAAGCCCAATTTCTTCAGCCTCCTGAGGTTGAAGAGGCGCTGCTGCGCCTTCTTCATCACGCTGTCTGTGTGGGTGGACCAATTCAGTTTGTCCGTGATGTGTACGCCGAGGAACTTAAAACTTTCTACCCTCTCCACTACTGTCCCGTCGATGTGGATAGGGGGGGTGCTCCCTCTGCTGTTTCCTGAAGTTCACAATCATCTCCTTTGTTTTGTTGACGTTGAGTGTGAGGTTATTTTCCTGACACCACACAAATTTTGTTGTTGGTAATCAAGCCTACTACTGTAGTGTTGTCTGCAAACTTGATGATTGAGGTGGAGGTGTGCATGGCCATGCAGTCGTGGGTGAACAGGGAGTTTAGGAGAGGGCTCAGAACGCACCCTTGTGGGGACCCAGTGTTGAGGATCAGTGGGGTGGAGATGTTGTTACCTACCCTCACCACTGGGGGCGGCCCGTCAGGAAGTCCAGTACCTAGTAGCACAGGGCGGGGTTGAGACCCAGGGTCTCGAGCTTGATGACGAGTTTGGAGGGTGCTATGGTGTTAAATGCTGAGCTGTAGTCGATGAACAGCATTCTCACATAGGTATTCCTCTTGTCTAGATGGGTTAGGGCAGTGTGCAGTGTGGTTGCGATTGCGTAATCTGTGGACCTGTTGGGGCGGTAAGCAAATTGGAGTGGGTCTAGGGTGTCAGGGAGGGTGGAGGTGATATGGTCCTTGACTAGTCTCTCAAAGCACTTCATGATGACGGAAGTGAGTGCTACGGGGCGGTAGTCATTTAGATCAGTTACCTTAGCTTTCTTGGGAACAGGAACAATGGTGGCCCTCTTGAAGCATGTGGGAACAGCAGACTGGGATAAGGATTGATTGAATATGTCCGTAAACACACCAGCCAGCTGGTCTGCGCATGCTCTGGGGACGCGGCTGGGGGTGCCATCTGGGCCTGTAGCCTTGCGAGGGTTAACATGTTTAAATGTTTTACTCACGTCGGCTGCAATGAAGGAGAGTCCGCCATGTCGCACTGGTCCTCAAAGCGAGCAAAGAAGTTGTTTAGTCTGTCTGGGAGAAAGACATCCTGGTCCACGATGGGGATGGTTTTCTTTTTGTAATCCTTGATTGACTGTAGACACTGCCACACACCTCTTGTGTCTGAGCCATTGAATTGCGACTCTACTTTGTCTCTATACTGACGCTTAGTTTGTTTGATTGCCTTGCGGAGGGAATAGCTACACTGTTTGTATTCGGTCATGTTTCCGGTCACCTTTTCCTGATTAAAAGCAGTGGTTTGTGCATTCAGTTTTGCGCGAATGCTGCCATCAATCCACGGTTTCTGGTTTGGGAATGTTTTAATATTTGCTGTGGGTACGACATCACCGACGCCCTTGCTAATAAATTAGTTCACCGAATCAGCGTATTCGTCAATGTTGTTGTTTGACGCAATGCGGAACATATCCCATTCCACGTGATCGAAGCAATCTTGAAGCGTGGATTCAGATTGGTCGGACCAGCGTTGAACAGACCTGAGCGCGGGAGCTTCCTGTTTTAGCCTCTGTCTATAGGCAGGGAGCAACAAAATGGAGTCGTGGTCAGCTTTTCCGAAAGGAGGGCGGGGGAGGGCCTTACAGTGAGGGAAAAAAGTATTTGATCCCCTGCTGATTTTGTGCTTTTGCCCACTGATGAAGAAATTATCAGTCTATAATTTTAATGGTAGGTTTATTTGAACAGTGAGAGACAGAATAGCTACAACAAAATCCAGAAATACGCATGTCAAAAATTTTATAAATTTATTTGCATTTTAATGAGGGAAATAAGTATTTGACCCTTCTGCAAAACACGACTTAGTACTTGGTGGCAAAAGCCTTGTTGGCTTTCACAGAGGTCAGACGTTTCTTGTAATTGGCCACCAGGTTTGCACACATCTCAGGAGGGATTTTGTCCCACTCCTCTTTGCAGATCTTCTCCAAGTCATTAACGTTTCGAGGCTGACATGTGGCAACTCGAACCTTCAGCTCCCTCCACAGATTTTCTATGGGATTAAGGTCTGGATACTGGCTAGGCCACTCCAGGACCTTAAATGTGCTTCTTCTTGAGCCACTCCTTTGTTGCCTTGGCCGTGTGTTTTGGGTCATTGTCATGCTGGAATACCCATCAACTACCCATTTTCAATGCCCTGGCTGAGGGAAGGAGGTTCTCACCCAAGATTTGACGGTACATGGCTCCGTCCATCGTCCCTTTGATGCGGTGAAGTTGTCCTGTCCCCTTAGCAGAAAAACACCCCCAAAGCATAATGTTTCCACCTCCATGTTTGACGGTGGGGAGGGTGTTCATGGGGTCATAGGCAGCATTCCTCCTCCTCCAAACACGGCGAGTTGAGTTGATGCCAAATAGCTCCATTTTAGTCTCATCTGACCACAACACTTTCACCCAGTTGTCCTCTGAATCATTCAGATGTTCATTGGCAAACTTCAGATGGGCATGTATAAGTGCTTTCTTGAGCAGGGGGACCTTGCGGGCGCTGCAGGATTTCAGTCCTTCACGGCGTAGTGTGTTACCAATTGTTTTCTTGGTGACTATGGTCCCAGCTGCCTTGAGATCGTTGACAAGATCCTCCCGTGTAGTTCCGGGCTGATTCCTCACCGTTCTCATGATCATTGCAACTCCATGAGGTGAGATCTTGCATGGAGCCCCAGGCAGAGGAAGATTGACAGTTATTTTGTGTTTCTTCCATTTGTTGTCATCTTCTCACCAAGCTGCTTAGCGATGGTCTTGTAGCCCATTGCAGCCTTGTGTAGGTCTACAATCTTGTCCCTGACATCCTTGGAGAGCTCTTTGGTCTTGGCCATGGTGGAGAATTTGGAATCTGATTGATTGATTGCTTCTGTGGACAGGTGTCTTTTATACAGGTAACAAACTGCTCCTAATCTCAGCTCGTTACCTGTATAAAAGACACCTGGCAGCCAGAAATCTTTCTGACTGAGAGGGGGTCAAATACTTATTTCCCTCAGTAAAATGCAAATCATTTTATAACATTTTTGACATGTGTTTTTCTGGATTTTTTGTTGTTATTCTGTTTCTCACTGTTCAAATAAACCTACCATTAAAATTATAGACTGATCATTTCTTCGTCAGTGGGCAAACGTACAAAATCAGCAGGGGATCAAATACTTTTTTCCCTCACTGTATATGCGTCGCGGAAGTTAGAATAACAATGATCCAGGGTTTTACCAGGCCTGGTTGTCATGTACTGTCATGTTGTGTCTTGTTTCTGTCCTTTCCCTTCACCCTGTCTCCCTCTGCTGGTCGTTGTTAGGTTACCTTTTCTCCCCCTCTTTCCCCCAGCTGTGCCTTGTCTCCTCCTAACTACCTCGTCACCCCTTTTCCCACCTGTTCCCTTTTTCCCTCTGATTAGTCCTCTATATCTCTCTCTGTTTCTGCTCCTGTCTTTGTCGGATTCTTGTTTGTGTTGTTCATGCCTGAACCAGACTATCGTCATGTTTGCTGCAACCTTGTCCTGTCCTGTCGGAACCTGCCGGTCCATCTGAGCCTACGTTTTGTTTTGTTATTAAAGAAGCTCTGTTTACGTTAATTCGCTTTTGGGTCCTCATTCACGCACCGTAACACTGGTAGCACAATCGATATGCTGATAGAATTTAGGGAGTCTTGTTTTCAGATTAGCCTTGTTAAAATCCCCAGCTACAATGAATGCAGCCTCAGGATATGTGGTTTCCAGTTTACATAGAGTCAAATAAAGTTTGTTCAGGGCCATCGATGTGTCTGCTTGGGGGGGAATTTATGTGGCTGTCATTATAATCTAAGAGAATTCTCTTGGTAGATATTGCGGTCGACATATGATTGTGAGGAATTCTAAGTCAGGTGAACAGAAGGACTTGAGTTCCTGTATGTTGTTATGATCACACCACGTCTCGTTAATCATAAGGCAAACTCCCCCGCCCCTCTTCTACCAGAAAGATGCTTGTTTCTGTCAGAGCGATGCGTGAAGAAACCAGCTGGGTGTACCGACTCCGATGGCATGTCTTGAGTGAGCCATGTTTCCGTGAAACAAAGAACTTTACAGTCTCTGATGTCTCTCTGGAATGCTACCCTTGCTCGGATTTCATCAACCTTGTTGTCAAGAGACTGGACATTGGCGAGTAGTATGCTCAGGAGTGGTGCACGATGTGCCCGTCTCCGGAGCCTGACCAGAAGACCGCTTCGTCTGCCCCTTTTACGGCGTCGTTGTTTTGGTTCGCCGGCTGGGATCCGATTCATTGTCCTGGGTGGTGGGCAAAACAGAGGATCCGCTTCGGGAAAGTCGTATTCCTGGTCGTAATGATGGTGAGTTGACATTGCTCTTATATCCAGTAGTTCCTCCTGACTGTATGTAATAAAACCTAAGATTACCTGGGGTACCAATGTAAGAAATAACACGTAAAAAACCAAAATACTGCATTGTTTCCTAGAAACGCGAAGCGAGGCGGCCATCTCTGTCGGCGCCGGAAGTTAAGAGTTAGGGTTAGGTTTAGGTTTAGGTTTAGGGTTATGTCTAGTGTTGGAGTTGAACTGGGGTGTGGAAATGAAGCTAGGTTTAGGGTTATGTCTAGTGTTGGAGTTGAACTGGGGTGTTGACATGAAGCTAGGTTTAGGGTTGTGGTTAGGATTAGGTTTAGGGTTATGTCTAGTGTTGGAGATTAACTGGGGTGTGGACATGAAATTAGGGGTTGTGGTTAGGTTCAGGTTTAGGGTTAGGGTTACGTCTAGTGTTGGAGTTGAACTGGGGTATGGACATGAAGTTAGGGGTTGTGGTTAGGTTCAGGGTTAGGGTTAGGGTTACGTCTAATGTTGGAGTTGAACTGGGGTATGGACATGAAGTTAGGGGTTGTGGTTAGGTTCAGGGTTAGGGTTAGGGTTACGTCTAATGTTGGAGTTGAACTGGGGTATGGACATGAAGTTAGGGGTTGTGGTTAGGTTCAGGGTTAGGGTTAGGGTTATGTCTAATGTTGGAGTTGAACTGGGGTGTGGACATGAAGCCAGGGTTAGAGTTACGTTTAACCCTAACCCAATGCCAAACCCTTTTATCTGGTTACGCCATGGTTTTTACAGAATTATTCAGAATTTTCCTCTGGAAGTTAGACTATTTCTATTCTTTATTATAATAACCAAGCCAAAAGCACATCTGGAACCATTGTCTGGGGAACAGGTAGGAGTTGAATCTCTCTATTCATCCTTTCTCCCATCTACCACAATATACCTTCTCTTCCTCCAGCTCCAGACCCACCGCAATGTGCATCTACTCTGTCTCTCTACACTGTGGACCTGCTCTAGCTGACTGCCGGCGGCTGATGTTTACAACCAGGAAGTTAAGACGAGAGAGACTGACATCTGTGACTGACACCTCACAGAGTTGACACATTTAAATAACACCTGAATCACCCCAAACAAACTCTCTCTTTAGTCTTTATTTGATTCCTCTCTCTTTCACATGGACCTGACTATCACCTACCCCTTCCAGACCAGAACTCATCTAATGTCTAGTTATATATTCTCTCTCTCTGTCATATGGACCTGACTATCACCTACCCCTTCCAGACCAGAACTCATCTGATGTCTAATGTTTAGTCATATATTCTCTCTCTCTGTCATATGGACCTGACTATCACCTACCCCTTCCAGACCAGAACTCATCTGATGTCTAATGTTTAGTCATATATTCTCTCTCTCTGTCATATGGACCTGACTATCACCTACCCCTTCCAGACCAGAACTCATCTGATGTCTAATGTTTAGTCATATATTCTCTCTCTCTGTCACATGGACCTGACTATCACCTACCCCTTCCAGACCAGAACTCCTCTGATGTCTAATGTTTAGTCATATATTCTCTCTCTCTTTCACATGGACCTGACTATCACCTACCCCTTCCAGACCAGAACTCATCTGATGTCTAATGTTTAGTCATATATTCTCTCTCTCTGTCACATGGACCTGACTATCACCTACCCCTTCCAGACCAGAACTCATCTGATGTCTAATGTTTAGTCATATATTCTCTCTCTCTGTCACATGGACCTGACTATCACCAGACCAGAACTCATCTGATGTCTAATGTTTAGTCAGATATTCTCTCTCTGTCACATGGACCTGACTATCACCTACCCCTTCCAGACCAGAACTCATCTGATGTCTAATGTTTAGTCATATATTCTCTCTCTCTGTCACATGGACCTGACTATCACCTACCCCTTCCAGACCAGAACTCCTCTGATGTCTAATGTTTAGTCATATATTCTCTCTCTCTTTCACATGGACCTGACTATCACCTACCCCTTCCAGACCAGAACTCATCTGATGTCTAATGTTTAGTCATATATTCTCTCTCTCTGTCACATGGACCTGACTATCACCTACCCCTTCCAGACCAGAACTCATCTGATGTCTAATGTTTAGTCATATATTCTCTCTCTCTGTCATATGGACCTGACTATCACCTACCCCTTCCAGACCAGAACTCATCTGATGTCTAATGTTTAGTCATATATTCTCTCTCTCTTTCACGCTCTCTCTCAATTCAATTAAACTCAAAGGGCTTTATTGGCATGGGAAACATACAGTATGTTTATATTGCCAAAGCAAATGGAATAGACAATTAACAAAATAAAAATAAATAACAGGGAAATAAACAGTAAACATTAAACTCACAAAAGTTTTAAAAGAATATAGACATTTGAAATGTTAAATGATTTGCTATGTACAGTGTTATAACAATGTGCAAATAGTTGAAGTATGAAAAGGAAAATAACAGGTAAATATAGGTTGTATTTACAATGTTGTTTGTGCTCCACTGGTTGCTCTTTTCTCATGGCAACGGGCCACACATCTTTCTGCTGTGACTGCACACTGATATGAACAGATATGAACGTTTATCAATGTTTGATTTGTTAAAAAAGTATTTGTGGTTGTGTGTGATCTGTTGGAAATACAGTACCAGTCAAAGGTTTGGACACAACTACTCATTCCAGGGTTTTTCTCTATTTTTTACTATTTTCTACATTGTAGAACAATAATGAAGACATCAAAACTATGAAATAACACATGGAATCTTGTATAATAACCCAAAAAACTTAAACAAATCAAAATACATTTTAGATTTGAGATTCTTCAAAGTAGCCCCCCTTTGCTAAAAACCCTTGAATGAGTGGGCGTATCCAAACTTTTGACTGGCACTGTATGTGTCTCTAATGTGGCCAATAATTTGTCAGGAGATTAGGAAGTGTGGCTCAGTTTTTTTTGTGGACAGTGAGCACATAGCCTGTCTTCTCTTGAGAGCCAGGTCTGCCTACGGCGACCTTTCTCAATAGCAAGGCTATGTTCACTGAGTCTGCACATAGTCAATCATTTTCTTAATTTTGGGTGACTCTCAGTGGTCAGGTATTCTGCCATTGTGTACTCGCTGTTTAGGGCCGGATAGCATTGCAATTTGTTCTATTTTTTGATTGAATCTTTCCAGTGTATCAAATAGTCATTGTTTTGTTTTCTCATGATTTGGTTGGGTCTAAATGTGTTTATGTCCTCGGGCTCTGTGGGGTCTAACTGTGTTTGTGAACAGAGCCCCAGGACCACCTTGCTTAGGGGACTCTTCTCCAGGTTCATCACTCTGTAGGTGATGGCTTTGTTATGGAAGGTTTGAGAATCACTTCTTTTTAGGTGGTTGTAGAATTTAATTGCTGTTTTCTGGATTTTAGTAATTCTTCTCTGCATGTCTTATTTGGTGTTTTACATTGTACACGGATACTGTTTTCAGGAGTCTCGATTTTGTGAATTCTTGGTTGGTGAGTGGACCTCAAAACC
>NC_143046.1:15837500-15982500 GCF_057628025.1 Oncorhynchus mykiss | reverse complement strand
TGGAACTCCACTCACTACTTGTAGCTGTGTAGTCCGTTTGTTTATGTTGTTGGTCTTGGCTAGCTTAATGTTCTGGTTGGTAGCTAACTAGCACTCACTGACTGAGTGCTAGCACCGTCATGAAAAGAGGCATGAGGGAAGCCACAATGTTATGTTTTTATGATAGGGAGCAGGTAATGTTATGTTTATATAAGTAGTGAGAATGATAGGGAGCAGGTAATGTTAAGTTTTTATAAGTAGTGAGAACGATAGGGAGTAGGCAATGTAATGTTTTTATAAGTAGTGAGAACGATAGGGAGCAGGTAATGTAATGTTTTTATAAGTAGTGAGAACGATAGGGAGCAGGTAATGTTATGTTTTTATAAGTAGTGAGAACGATAGGGAGCAGGTAATGTTATGTTTTTATAAGTAGTGAGAACGATAGGGAGCAGGTAATGTAATGTTTTTATAAGTAGTGAGAACGATAGGGAGCAGGTAATGTTATGTTTTTATAAGTAGTGAGAACGATAGGGAGCAGGTAATGTTATGTTTTTATAAGTAGTGAGAACGATAGGGAGCAGGCAATGTTATGTTTTTATAAGTAGTGAGAACGATAGGGAGCAGGTAATCTTGAAAAGTCATCTTTAGACATGTACTTTTCTTAAATGTACTTTTGTAATTGATTAAAACAAGGAGACAAGAAAATTGTGTTTGAGCCAGTGGAGTAAACTAGTGATCTAGGTAACCACAGGTTGTTTCCCCACAGGCATGCGGGCCACGACATTCTATCTAATACCAATTGGAACTGCCCAGAAAGCTCTTAAGGTAATAATATACTTACATTCTCCCCTTCACACTGGTAGAATTATTATGTTGAAATACAGTAAATTAAATGGTTATACTTATACATACACTCACACACAAACGCATGTGCTAAACACACGCAGAATCACACAATCTAGAACTGTTTTAATCAGCTTGCCTTCAGTTTTCTGTGATGCACCATGAGCTGCAGTACAGTTTGGTTTGGCTTTTCATTAACTCTCTTGAATAGAGCTCGCAAGTTTGTAGTCCTAAAACCGGAAATGAGTAACATCTGGTTCGTTCAGCCATTCCTATGGGGGAATGAATGGGGAAAGAAGGCTGAAAATAAGGTTTTACACAGGCTCAGGAGATCTTTGTTCTAGGAGATCATAGCAGTCAGGGAAAACTATGAATTTTGAAGCCTTTGTGCTTTATGTCATTTTATTCCATTCAATGTTATCTGATGAATATGATCTCAAAGAACAAGACATAGGGTCTCCTAAGCCTTTGTGTTTACCACAGACCTTACTTTTGGCGTTTATACAAAAACTACATTTTCCCATAGGCTTTGTCCAACCAACCACGGCAGAGTTAGTGAGTACAAAAAGACGCCATTACTACTGCTCTCTACACAACAACTGTTCTCTTCAACAGGGATTCCCTCAACTTCCTGTTCCATAGAAGAACTCCATGTGTCCATCCGAAGCAACACACTGACCCCTGGTGGATGCTTTGGTCATTACATCTGTACACATTTTAGAGAGTTTCTAGTAAACTCAGCAGAATAAGAAACATCCTCTCTGTCAACTGTGTTTATTTTCAGCAAACTTAACATGTGGAAATATTTGTATGAACATAACATAAGATTGAACAACTGAGACATAAACTGAACAAGTTCCACAGACATGTGACTAACAGAAATTGAATAATGTCTCCCTGAACAAAGGGAGGGTCAAAATCAAAGTAACAGTCAGTATCTGGTGTGGCCACCAGCTGCATTAAGTACTGCAGTTCATCTCCTCCTCATGGACTGCACCAGATTTGTCAGTTATTGCTGTGAGATGTTACCCCACTCTTCCATCAAGGCACCTGCAAGTTCCCGGACATTTCTGGGGGGAATGGCCCTAGCCCTCACCCTCCGATCCAACAGATCTCAGACGTGCTCAATGGGATTGAGATCCGGGCTCTTCGCTGGCCATGGCAGAACACTGACATTCCTGTCTTGCCGGAAATCACGCACAGAACGAGCAGTATGGCTGGTGGCATTGTCATGTTGGAGGGTCATGTCAGGATGAGCCTGCAGGAAGGGTACCACATGAGGGAGGAGGAATCTGCCTGCAATGAGCTCAGTCCAATAATGCTGTGACACACCGCCCCAGACCATGACGGACCCTCCACATCCAAATCGATCCCGCTCCAGAGTACAGGCCTCGGTGTAACGCTCATTCCTTCGACGATAAACGCGAATCCGACCATCACCCCTGGTGAGACAAAACCGCGACTCGTCAGTGAAGAACACTTTTTGCCAGTCCTGTCTGGTCCAGCAACATTGGGTTTGTGCCCATAGGCTTATACAACAGGGCTACATCCCCTCAGTCCAGCCTCTCTCAGCACTGATGGAGCGATTGTGCGTTCCTGGTGTAACTCGGGCGGTTGTTGTTGCCATCCTGTACCTGTCCCGTGGAATGTTCGGATGTACCGATTAAGTGCAGGTGTTGTTACACGTGGTCTGCCAGTGTGAGGATGATCAGCTGTCCGTCCTGTCTGCCTGTAGCGCTGTCTTAGGTGTCTCACAGTACGGACATTGCAAATTATTGTCTCCTTCCTCCTCTGGCCTCCTTGCAGCATGCCTACGATACGTTCACGCAGATGAGCAGGGACCCTGGGCATCTTTCTTTAGGTGTTTTTCAGAGTCAGTAGAAAGGCCTCTTTAGTGTCCTAAGTTTTCATACCTGTGACCTTAATTGCCTACCGTCTGTACACTGTTAATGTGTTAACGACTGTTCCACAGGTGCATGTTCATTAATTGTTTATGGTTCATTGAACAAGCATGGGAAACAGTGTTTAAGCCCTTTACAATTAAAATCTGTGAAGTTATTTGGATTTTTACAAATTATCTTTGAAAGACAGGGTCCTGAAGAAGGGACGTTTCTTTTTTTGCTGAGTTTTTAAACATGCATATGCGTGGTCCCAGGAAATGAACCCGCTATCCTAGCGTTGCAAGCAACATGCTCTACCAATTGAGCTACAGAGGTTATACACTGGGGTATACAAAACATTAAGAACACCTTCCTAATATTGAGTTTCCCGCCCTTCCCCCTTTTTGCCCTCAGAACAGAACAGCCTCTATTCATCAGAGCTGGAGTGTACAAAACATTAGGAACACCTTCCTTCCATTAGGAACACCTTCCTTCCATTAGAAACACCTTCCTAATATTTCGTTTCAGCCCCTTTAGTCCTCAGAACAGCCTCAATTCGTGGGCGAATGGACTCTACAAGGTGTCGAACACGTTCCACAGGGATTCTGGCCCAGGTTGACTCCAATGCTTCCCACAGTTGTGTCAAGTTGGCTGGATGTCCTTGGGTGGTGAACCGTTCTTGATATACACGCGAAACTGTTCTTGACACTCTCAAACCAGCGTGCATGGCACCTACTACCATACCCCGTTTAAAAGGCACTTACATTTTTGGTCTTACCTATTCACATTCTGCATGGCACACATACACAATCCATGTCTCAAGGCTTAAAAATCCTTCTTTAACGTGTCTCCTCCCCTTCATCTACACTGATTGAAGTGGATTTAACAAGTGACATGATGATGGACTTACTTGACTTAAGCCGTTGGCTCCTATCAGGAGCACAGGCCAATGCCCAATTGATGCCTCTTAACCATTTCTGCCAGGATGTCTCTCCTCCAAGGGTTTCATGGTAACGTACGATTACCAATCATAAAATCAACATGTCATTCAATTAAACAATTAATCAATCAAATTAAACAACAACAAAAAACATACCTTCATTTTGAATAACTTTATTTATAATATTAACATTTGAAAAGTCATCATCCAGGGATAATGGAAGCAAATAAATCATTCAGGTATTTTATGATGATTCATCATCGGTTGCCAGGGGGCTTGTACACAACAGAGCAGTGGGTTATCAATATCAACTGTTTAGACAGTGGTCTAGCAGGCTAGAATGGCTCCCATGGCCAATGCCTTTCTCTACCATTTAATGTCTATATATCACATTAGATAAAGAACTACACTGGCCAGAGAAGAAACACAAACTACCTCTGAAATCTCTGGTGATGACTACAGTGTCCTTATGCACTCTCAAATAATCATTGGTTCTGATCCAATATCCACACTAATGTGCTAGCTACTTAGCATGAAGCAACGTAGTGTGGAACAGAAGTCAAAACACCTGTCTGTGTGCACATACACCACTGAACGTTAAATATTAAATTAAAAAGGATCAGAAGAAGCTGAACAGGACATACATATCTATTGTACTGTGAAAAATAGAGGCTGACCTCTCCAATAAGGAGTCAACGGTAATCAATTTACACCCAATTGTTGACAGTAAAGTCAGGTTCCTGAATAAAGCCCTGACACATGAGAACAGATAGCGAACAGGAAGTCATAATCAACTACGAGAATAAACAACGTAGACTATTACCGGTTCCTGATCAAAGTCTCTTCTTGTTGAACCAGTTAGGGGAATTCAAGACGGGTTCCTGATCAAAGTCTCTTCTTGTTGAATCAGTTAGGGGAATTCAAGATGGCCGAAGTGTAAAGTGATCAATGTTTTAATGATCGGAACTCAAGTTATTTTTGTTTCCATCGACAAACAATCAGCTAAAGAGTTATATACTTGTGTACATGTCTGACAGCCACTGATCTGTAGTAATCCAGTCAAATCTGCACATTAGGGTGGGTTCTAGGCCTACATTGGACCTCATGGACGTTGCTGTATTGCATGTTTTCAGAAAGCTGGTGTGTAGGTCAGAACCGGTTGGCTCTAAGGTTCTGTGTGGGTAGTGATCTGTACAGTACAGTCGGAAGTATTTAGACACCTTGACTTTTTCCACATTTTGTTATGTTACAGCCTTATTCTAAAAATTTGTTTTTAAAAAAAAACACATCCTCAATCTGCACACAATACCCCATAATGACAAAGCAAAAACAGGTTTTTAAAGTTTTTTCAAATGTATTACAAATAAAAAACAGAAATACATTATTTACATAAGCATTCAGACCCTTTGCTATGAGACTCGAAATTGAGCTCAGGTACATCCTGTTTCCATTGATCATCCTTGAGATGTTTCTACAACTTGATTGGAGTCCACCTGTGGTAAATTAAATTGATTGGACATGATTTGGAAAGGCACACACCTCTCTATAGAAAGGTCCCACAGTTGACAGCGCATGTCAGAGCAAAAACCAAGCCATGAGGTCGAAGGAATTGTCCGTAGAGTTCCAAGACAGGTATGTGTCGAGGCACAGATCTGGGGAAGGGTACCAAAACATTTCCACAGCATTGAAGGTCCCCAAGAACACAGTGGCCTCCGTCATTCTTAAATGGAAGAAGTTTGGAACCACCAAGACTCTTCCTAGAGCTGGCCGCCCGGCCAAACTGAGCAATCGGGGGAGACGGGTCTTGGTCAGGGAGATGACCAAGAAGCCGATGGTCAATCTGACAGAGTTTTAGAGTTAGTCTGTGGAGATGGGAGAACCTTCCAGAAGGAAAACCATTTCTGCAGCACTCTACCAATCAGGCCTTTATGGTAGTGACCAGAAAGAAGCCACTCCTCAGTAAAAGGAACATGACAGCACACTTGGAGTTTGCCACAATTTACCTGAAGACTCTCAGACCATGAGAAACAAGATTCTCTGGTCTGATGAAACCAAGATTGAACTATTTGTCCTGAATGCCTGTTACGAGGAGTGGAACCCAAGAGCAGACTCAAACGAGGAGACTGGGATGAGATAACCAAGGTATTAATTGAAACACAGGGGGAGATGGAGTGCAAGTCAGGGGAAGCTCGGGCGGGTAGCTGGAAACCAGGTGCGGAGGTTGAGGCTGGAGCCTCAGGGGAATCCAAGGGAGTAGTAGAATGGGGAATCCAGGACAGAGTAGCAGGATTACGAGACGTGGGACTAGAGACAGGGACCAGAGTCAGAGCAGGCAGAACTGTAGCGGAAAGGAAAACAGCATCAGGCAAGGAAAACAGGCACAACAGGATCTGAATAGTAACAACCGGCTAGAACCGTAGACTGACTGAGCAGAGACTGATCTAGCAACGTGGAAGTGGCAGGGCTGACTATTTGTAGAGGTCTTGATTATGGAACAGGTTGCAGCTGGTGGAGATCTGCTCTGACTCCAGCACACCTGTCTCTGCCTACACAATCACACACACATAGGGAGAGGGAGCGAGTACTGGGGGAGTAGTGTCTACTGCCCAACAAAGCATCAACATGTTTGTGATGTCAGAGAGAGGACTGCTATCTTAAGACTGTTTACATACAGTACATACATATGCCTGTGGACACGTGTACTAAACACATACAGTTGAAGTGAGAAGTTTACATACGCTTTAGGTTGGAGTCATAAACACTTGTTTTTCAACCACTTCACAAATTTCTTGTTAACAAACTATAGTTTTGGCAAGTCGGTTAGGACGTCTACTTTGTGCATGACACAAATATTTTTTCCAATAAATGTTTAAAGATTATTTCACTATCACAATTCCAGTGGGTCAGAAGTTCATATACACTAAGTTCACTGTGCCTTTAAACAGCTTGTATGATGTTATGGATTTAGAAGCTTCTGATAGGCTAATTGACATCATTTGAGTCAATTGGAGGTGTACCTGTGGATGTATTTCAAGGCCTACCTTCAAACTCAGTGTCTCTTTGCTTGACATCATGGGAAAATCAAAAGAAATCAGCCAAGACCTCAGAATTTTTTGGGGGACCTCCACAAGTCTGGTTCATCCTTGGGAGCAATTTCAAAACGCCTGAAGGTACCACGTTCATCTGTACAAACAATAGTACACAAGTATAAACACCATGGGACCACGGAGCTGTCATACTGCTCAGGAAGGAGACACGTTCTGTCTCCTAGAGATTAACGTACTTTGGTGAGAAAAGTGCAAATCAATCCCAGATCAACAGCAAAGGACCTTGTGGAGATGCTGGAAAGTATCTATATCCACGAAAGTATCTATATCCACAGTAAAACAAGCCCTATATCGACATAACCTGAATTACCGCTCAGCGAGGAAGAAGCCACTGCTCCAAAACCGCCATAAAAAAGCCAGACTACGGTTCGAAACTGCACATGGGGACAAAGATCGTACTTTTTGGAGAAATGTCCTCTGGTCTGGTGAAACAAAAATAAAACTGTTTGGCCATAATGACCATCGTTATGTTTGGAGAAAAAATGAAAGGCTTGCAAGCCGAAGAACCCCATCCCAACTGGACAGGGGGTGGCAGCATCATGTTGTGGAGGTGCTTTGCTGCAGGAGGTACTGGTGCACTTCACAAAATAGATGGCATCATGAGGTAGGACAATTATGTGGATATATTGCTTGGTTGCAAATGGTTCTTCCAAATGGACAACGAAAGCAAGCATATTTTCAAAGTTGTGGCAAAATGGCTTAAGGACAACAAAGTCAAGGTATTGGAGTGACCATCACAAAACCCTGACCTCAATCCCATAGAACATTTGTGGGCAGAACTGAAAAAGCATGTGCGAGCAAGGAGGCCTACAAACCTGACTC
Source organism: Oncorhynchus mykiss (assembly GCF_057628025.1). Classification (NCBI taxonomy): domain Eukaryota; kingdom Metazoa; phylum Chordata; class Actinopteri; order Salmoniformes; family Salmonidae; genus Oncorhynchus; species Oncorhynchus mykiss. The sequence goes on along the minus strand of NC_143046.1, from coordinate 15,974,929 downwards.
AGTTACACCAGCTCTGTCAGGAGGAATGGGCCAGAATTCACCCAACTTATTTTGGGAAGCTTGTGGAAGGCTATCTGAAACATTTGGGACAAGTTAAACAATTTAAAGGCAATGCTACCAAATACTAATTGAGTGTATGTAAACTTCTGACCCACTGGGAATGTGATGAAATAAATAAAAGCTGAAATAAGTCATTCTCTCTGCTATTATTCTGGTTTTTCACATTCTTAAAATAAAGTGGTGATCCTAACTGACCTAAGACAGAGAATTTTTACTAGGATTAAATGTCAGGAATTGTGAAAAACTGAGTTTAAATGTATTTGACCAGGGTGTATGTAAAGTTCCTCTTTCCATCTCGTCTCTCTTATTTAACGCCTGGGGTTGCATCCCAAAATAGCACCCTATTCCCTATATAGTGCGCTACTAGTCCTATAGAGGCCCAGGTCAGATGTAGTGCACTAGGAAGGGAATAAGGTGCCAATTTGGGATGTGGCCTGTTCAATACATCTTCATCAACACTACAGAGACAGAAGTCAGCCAATAGCAGCGTTTAATTCACATTATGATTTTCACCCAGGCCTTTGTCTGTTTCGATGTTTCATAATAGATAATTATTGCAATAACACACTAATATTGCAGGAAATATATAGTAATGGAAATAGCAATTATACTATAGTGCTAGTAATAAAATAAAGAATTGATGATCCTAATTTAGTGGCCGATTGTTAGATACCAAATGGCTGCTCATTGTGTTTGTCACAATATGGGAGCTTGCCAAGGTTTTAAAGAACCCCCCACCCAAAAAAAGACAACATGATTATTCTGAACTATCCATAACATTAACCCAAACTCTTTAATAACATACTGTGCATTATCCAGGAAATCAAGTTGTTTTCAGCTCTGTAAGACTGAGCGATCTCTGCGTCACTCTTTCTATCCCGCTATCATCTCATCTCTCCTTTAATAGCATTTCATCAAGCACTTTCGAGCCATAGGAGTCAGACTAATCAGATCATCTGATTATGACATGGCTGATTACATCATGAGTGCAGGTCAGTTGCCATGACGAAAGGCAGTGTTCTTTATGCTTGGCTGATAGGGGAAACAGGAGTGAGAACAGGGACACCTAGTGGTTGTCTGAGACATTAACACCAGGTTTACATCCTTTGGCATGAATAAGAACAGATTGAGTTGAACCCTCTACTGCAGGGGGTCAAACTAATTTTGCCCTGGGGGCTGCATTTGGTTTTCAATGAGTTCCGGAGAGCTGCAATGAATAGAGTATTTCCTCACCCTTAACATTTGCAAGAGAAAGTCCTCTATCCATCGTTTTGAGAATTTACGATACTCCCTGACTGTCTAGCTTTAATTTAGGCGATTATTAGCGAGCTGGACCGTCAAGACATAGTATATGGACAGTCAAAACATAGTATATAGTCGTTTGAAAGTATATTGAGTTAGTTTTCTCCAAAAACCAAAAACTCCTCGCTTTCACCAGCAATTCAATATGGCATTTATGTAAGTGATAAAACAATCTCTTTCTGCTTGTGTGTATGTGTGTAATATATTAGTGTGTGTGTGTGTGTGTGTGTGTGTGTGTGTGTGTGTGTGTGTGTAATATATTAGTGTGTGTGTGTGTGTGTGTAATATATTAGTGTGTGTGTGTGTGTGTGTGTAATATATTAGTGTGTGTGTGTGTGTGTGTGTGTGTAATATATTAGTGTGTGTGTGTGTGTGTGTGTGTGTGTGTAATATATTAGTATGTGTGTGTGTGTAATATATTAGTGTGTGTGTGTGTGTGTGTATATATTTGTGTGTGTGTGTGTGTGTGTAATATATTAGTGTGTGTGTGTGTGTATATAATATATTAGTGTGTGTGTGTGTGTGTGTGTGTGTGTGTGTGTGTGTGTGTGTGTGTGTGTATATATATATTTGTGTGTGTGTGTGTGTGTGTGTGTGTGTGTGTGTGTGTGTGTGTGTGTGTGTGTGTGTGTGTGTGTGTAATATATTAGTGGATGTGTGTTTGTGTGTATTTCTGTATTGTGTATGGTTCATATTATTCAGTCTGTAGAGATTCTCCTCTGTGTATGGTATTGGATTGGCATCAGAAACCAAGTATCACTGTATCCCTCTATCTCCTTCATACTCCTCCACTTCTCTAGCTCTGGGAGAAGTACTCCAGAACGATGCGCAGGTGTCCCAGGCGATCTTTGAGGGAGGGCAGAGACAGCACAGTGGTCTGGTAGGCAGGGTCCAGCTGGAGAACTGACAACAACCACCAACACCAAGCTGGACCGTTATTGGAGGCCTGAGGGAGAGAGACAGGGAGATAAGGGACATTGAGAGAGAGAGAGATTGGGAGAAAGGGGAGAGAGAGAGAAAGGAGAGAGAGAGAGAAAGAAAGGAGAGAGAGAGAGAGAGAGAAAAGAGAGAGAGAGAGAGAGAAAGGAGAGAGAGAGAGAAAAGAGAGAGAGAGAGAGAAAGAGAGAGAGAAAGAGAGAGAGAGAAAGGAGAGAGAGAGAGAGAAAGGAGAGAGAGAGAGAGAGAGAGAGAAAGGAGAGAGAGAGAGAGAAAAAGGAGAGAGAGAGAGAGAAAGGAGAGAGAGAGAGAGAGAGAAAGGAGAGAGGGAGAGAGAAAGGAGAGAGGGAGAGAGAAAGGAGAGAGAGAGAGAGAAAGGAGAGAGAGAGAGAGAAAGGAGAGAGAGAGAGAGAAAGGAGAGAGAGAGAGAGAGAGAAAAAGGAGAGAGAGAGAGAGAAGGGAGATAGAGAAAACCGGGAGAGAGAGACAGGGAGAGATGATATTAGACACTAGATAAGTACTGGTCTGGGAGTGGTAGCTGATAGGCACGGTCTGTCTGTAAGTGTGTGAGTACCTGTATGTTGTCGTCCTTGTCAGGCATGGTTCCATACTGTCTGCTGATCTGTTCTCTGAGGCGTGTGTTGAGGCGTGTGTACCAGTCCTGGGCCTGCTCATACACACTGTCATGGAGGCTCTGCAACAGCTCCAACTCTGACCCCTCAGCCTAGGAACATAGGAGGATATTCTCTATGAAAAATACACACAGTACAAATGATTCTGTTCACACATTTAAACTCTCTTTAGTCTTTATTTGATTAATCTCTCTCACACATGGACCTGACTATCACCTACCCCTTCCAGACCAGAACTCATCTAATGTCTAGTCATATATTCTCTCTCTCGCAGACCAGAACTCACTTATTGTCTAATATTCCCTCTCTCTCTCCCTCCCACTCCCTCCCCGATCCCTCCCTCCCATGCCCTCCTGAGATATACCCACTAGGGTGCTGAACATTGCCTTTACAAACTGTTGCTTGGAAACAGGCAAAGTACCAGTGGAACACTCACTGAAGAACTAGATAATAAAATAGCATTTGTAAACTTCCTCAGGAGTGATCAGTTGAACCAAAACTCTGCCTTCACAGGGGTCATCCAGGGCCAGGAGTAGGTTAGAACAACCTGTGGTAATTTACCTTGTGGTCCTCCATGTATTCTATATCAGCAGTGTGGTATCCATCTCTCTGTCCTCTCTTTAGGACCCTGAAGCGACTTCCACCCACACAGTCCACATAGGAGCGACCATCAGGCAACACCTCTAGGCTATGGATCTCCAGCATACAGCCGTAGTCTGCAAATCTGGAGGACACACACACACACACAGAGTCAGACACACACAGAGTCAGACACACACAGAGTTGTTGGAACCTGCTGAAAGGTTCATGTGAAAGACAATCAGATCCCCACCACAGTGTGACTCAAAACAGTGTGACTCAGAACAGTGTGTAAAAAGGGAAACAAGAGTCAGACACACGGTTCATTTTCATACCAGTATTTTCAGATTGTATACATCCACCACCCACCCTTTTCCATGTTCGTAGCTGCACATGCCAAACTTCCTGGTGCCCGTCTCCATGCATCGTCTCATCATGAGGCGATAACGAGGCTCGAAGATGTGGAGAGGACAGGGCACGCCAGGGTACGCCACCGCACACACAAAGATAGGGATATCCTTAGTTAGACTGTTGGATGGAGGGAGATAGACAGAGAAACAGAGAGGATGCAAAGAGACAGGGAGGCAGAGAATGCAGAGACAGACAAAGAGGATCCAGAGAGAGAGAGAGAGAGAGAGAGGATGCAGAGAGACAGAGACAGACAGAGATGATCCAGAGAGAGAGAGAGGATGCAGAGAGAGAGACAGAGAGGATGCAGAGAGAGCGAGAGAGAGAGAGAGAGGATGCAGAGAGAGAGAGAGGGGATGCAGAGAGAGCGAGAGAGAGAGGATGCAGAGAGAGCGAGAGACAGAGAGAGACAGAGAGGATGCAGAGAGAGCGAGAGACAGAGAGGATGCAGAGAGAGCGAGAGAGAGAGGATGCAGAGAGAGCGAGAGACAGAGAGAGACAGAGAGGATGCAGAGAGAGCGAGAGACAGAGAGAGACAGAGAGGATGCAGAGAGAGCGAGAGACAGAGAGGATGCAGAGAGAGCGAGAGACAGAGAGGATGCAGAGAGAGCGAGAGACAGAGAGGATGCAGAGAGAGCGAGAGACAGAGAGGATGCAGAGAGAGCGAGAGACAGAGAGGATGCAGAGAGAGCGAGAGAAAGAGAGACAGAGAGAGAGAGAGAGAGGATGCAGAGAGAGCGAGAGAGAGAGAGAGAGGATGCAGAGAGAGAGAGAGACAAGAGAGGATGCAGAGAGAGACAGAGACAGAGAGGGACAGAGGGGATGCAGAGAGAGACAGAGAGGGACAGAGAGGATGCAGAGAGACAGACAGAGAGATTGATTGTTAATTTCACTTTTGTTTATGATCTACTTCACTTGCTTTGGCAATGTTAGCATATGTTTCCCATGTCAATAGAGCCCTTAAATTGAATTGAGAGAGAGAAATATATCGGGGCAACAGTAGGGTTAAGAAGGAGGTGTGTATCCAAGTCCATGTCTCTTTTCTGTGTCGCTGTTCTCCAGCAGCTGGTGCTGTTGCTGTGTGCGGTGCCTTGCCAATGATAACGTCTTTAACTCTTTCCGGTATGAGGAGTCTGATGCCTGTTGCCACAGTTACCATTAAGGTTGCCACCTCACCCCAAGCTCATTCTGGCGATCATATGATAGTTCATCAACATTTCCACGTTTCAGTCTCTCATTTCTTTCAGGCATTAAGAAATGGTTCCAAAGCTCGTTTTACAGGTAAGGGCCAATTTTGGTAGCCTGGTTAAACCAGACTGAACGCTGCACCCACAAAGGGGAAACGTAGAGAAATCAGTTTGAGTGCCAGGCTAAAGTTCTGTGAGACTCTAGAACAAACCTGGAGGATTCGACATTGACCCCTGTTTACCCCTGGTTACAGTGCGTCAGTGACAGGACTCACTTGGAGAGTTCGGCCATCTCAGTCTCGTGGACCTGCTTCCTCTCAGCCAGCTGCAGGGGGAAGAGGCGGGACATGATCTCCTGCAGCAACACTGTGGGGTTGTACTTCCTGTTCTTAAAGTACTACACAAGGAAACAAAAAGTGATTCAGCATTAAATGGGAAGAAATGTAACAAATAAGTTTACCCCAGTTAAAGTGATCCCTCTTGGGTTATAAACATGGCAACATAAAAAACAGTACAAAGCAGACCTTCCATTGTAACTATATATAATGTGTTCCTGATTAAGCCCATAGACTATGTACATAGACGAAGACCCTGTTATGTAGAACATACAATGCTGTCATGACTCTCCTGTGAGGAGCCAAAGATCCGGTCACAGTGGATCAGCTCTACAAAGCTCTCTCTCACACAGAGCGGTGGAGGGGATTGGAATGTCTTTGTGTCTTATGAAGAGTTTGCCGCCCAAAACTACAACATCAAACAATGGACACTGGGACAATATATTACAACATCTGAATGTTGGGGATGATGAGAGATGGAATATGGAAAATGAATGTCTATTTTGTGATGTCATTAAAATGATCCAAAATACATTATAATGGAAAATTTAAGAGCTTTCACACTGTATCAGATGTACATCTAAATGTTGTAAACATTTTATGATTAACTTCTCTAGGGTAGGGGGCAGCATTTGGAATTTTGGATGAAAAGCATGCCCAAATTAAACTGCCTTCTACTCGGGCCCAGAAGATAGGATATGCATATAATTATTAGATGTGGATCGAAAACACTCTAAAGTTTCCAAAACTGTTAAAATAATGTCTGGGAGTATAACAGAACTGATTTGGCAGGCGAAAACCTGAGAAAAATCCATTCAGGAAGTAGGATTGTTTTTTAAAAGTGTTCTATTCAATGCCATTACAGTATCCATTGACTTAGGACTCAAATTTCAGTTCCTATGCCTTCCACTAGATGTCAACAGTCTTTAGAAATTGTCTCAGGTTTGTATTCTGAAAAATGAGGGAGTAAGAGCAGTCTGAATGAGTGGACCCTGCCGTATAACAGAGCTTTTTCATTAGCGTGACCAGAGAGAGTGCCTTTCTTGTTTATCTTTTATTTTGACGATATTATTGTCCAGTTGAAATATTATACATCATTTAGGCTAAAAACAACCTGAGGATTGAATATAAGCATCGTTTGACATGTTTCTATGAACTTTATGGATACAATTTGGATTTTTTGTCTGCCTGTTTTGACTTTGTTTGAGCCTGTGGATTACTGAAGAAAATGCAAACAAAATGGGGGTTTTCGGATACAAAGAGAGACTTTATCGAACAAAAGGAACATTTATTGAATAAATTAATGTCTTTTGAGTGCAAACATATGAAGATCATCAAAGGGATTATTTTATCTCTATTTCTGACTTGTGTAACTATTCTACTTGGCTGGCTACTGTGTAATGACTTGTCTGCTGGGCTATGTTCTCAAATAATTGTAAGATACGTTTCGCCGTAAAGCATTTTTGAAATCTGACACCGTGGTTGGATTCACAAGAAGTTCATCTTTAAACCTATGTTTAATAGTTGTATCTTTTCTGAATTTTTATAATGAGTATTTCTGTATTTGTATTTGGCGCTCTGCAATCTCACTGGATGTTGGCCAGGTGGATCATACCCTAGAGAGGTTAAATATGAAACTATTTTTGAAAAGATAGAAATGTGATTTTATCCTTCTAAATGAGAATTGTGTTTAATGTAAACTTGTACCCAGTCAGTAGCCACGCCCAAGTGAGCTCAGGGTTCATGTCAACATGGCAGAACGCCCTCCAAGACCAGGGTGCTGAAAAGGACTCGCTAGCGAAATTTACATTAGACCAAAAGTCTCTCTTTGTATCCGAAAACCCCCATTTTGTTCGCGTTTTCTTCAGTAATCCACAGGCTCAAACAAAGTCAAAACAGGCAGACAAAAAATCCAAATTGTATCCATAAAGTTCATAGAAACATGTCAAACGATGTTTATATTCAATCCTCAGGTTGTTTTTTAGCCTAAATGATATTTAATATTTCAACTGGACAATAATATCGTCAGGGGGAACATGAAGCTGTGGCCCACACGTTGAAATGGTTAAAACTACAAGACCAGACAGCATGGAGGGGTGGCTACACGGCTGAAAATGGTAAGACCCTCTGAAACTCTCAACGGGTGAAGGTAAAGACCAAACATTCACAGTCTGCAGCTGTGCATGTAAAGTAATCTACGACTGAAAGATTAGTGGAAGAAGTTCTGTGCGTCCATGAATCCACGTAAGTCCACCGACTCTGTTACCTTTCATCTGAACTATCTATTGCGATCCGGCTCGAAGGACCATTGAAAGATTAGTGGAATCTGTGTGGGTAGCTGGACAGGTAGGATGACTGACAGTGAAGGTGAACAGGTGGTCATGTCAGGTGACAGAGGAATGGATGAGACTGAGGCTGGAATTCCTTTAACCATAAAGTGGTATATTTACTGAGTAGTCTGTGCTGCATGAAAGGATACAAACAGTGAATGGTTATTCAATCTATAATCCCCATTAGTTTGATATCATAGTCGATCAGTTAGCAAACAATGAAGTTTCTCATTGTCTTCATGTGTACATGTAATTCATTTCATTACATATTAACCATATTGATTGCATAATTGGCCTATGAGGATCCGTAGGGCCATGATCATTGACCATTCACATTACACAATATGTTTGAAGCGTGTGCTCCAAGCCGCGCTCTGCGGTAATAACTATAAACAATAACTGATGGCCCACTCTCACGATCGCAACAGATATTTCAGATGAAAGGTAACAGAGTCGGTGGACTTACGTGGATTCATGGACGCACAGAACTTCTGGATCAGACGGAGTAAAGGAAGAGAAAGCAGCGAGATCAGGCGATGGCTATTTCCTCCTTTAATGGGGATGAGATCTGTTGGTCATTGCCACCTGACCTAATTTAAGCGCCCCTGGTCCAGCTAAGTAAGTGGCCATGAATTAAAGGATTATTCCATCAACTCCATGGGCCTTTTCTACAGCCACCCTGGAAATGTGTTAAATTCCACACTCCTCAAAAAGGCTCATTGCTCCCCATCCTCTGTCATCCCAGTAGATGACCCTTTGGATTGGCAAGGTGAGCTCGGCTCACAAGGTAGAGGCCAACTGGGCTCCGGAAAGGCCAGCACTGAGTTCCAGCCTAGGCATTGACAGCTGTTTCTTGGGTGCGACCCTGGACCTGGCCATGACAAAGGAGACATGGGTGTGGCCTGCCTTATCCTCCACGCTTAGATAGGAAACCACCCCATAAGTGCGCTCCGAAGCATCACAGAACACATGCAGTTCCAGGCATGATCCCAGTTGGTCAGCACAGGGTGGTACATAACATCTTGGCATTTGGACTACAGATAGCTCTGATAACTCTGTTTCCCAACAGATCCATCGTTCCACTAGATCAGCCGGGTGTGTATGGCAGGATATACCCAGGGGGATCGTATTGACTGGCCAGGGTCCGATAGATGTGTGCAGAGTGGGGGTTTCGGTACAGAGGGCTGAGCGGTGCTTGTACCCAAGGGTATCCGGTAAGCAACTCCATCTCAGTCCTAGAGTGGGCTCTTGTGGGTTAGCGCTAGACTGCGATAGCCATAGTTCACTGCTACTGGGCCTGGCTTGTGGCGGGAGGTGGTGGATAACCTCCGCTCTGTTACTAGCCCACTGTTGGACCTCAAATCCCCCTTTGGACAGGAGATTCCGTACTTTATCAAGAAGTGCTTTCGCTTCAGCCGTGGATGGGATGCTCTGTAAGCAGTTATCCACATAGAAGGCATTTTCCACTGAATCCCATACCTCTGGGTCACTGTCTGGGTGCTCCCTTGTGTGTCTCAGCAGAGTGTATATGGCACAGCAAGGACTGCAGGTGGTGCCAAATGGGAGTACTTGCCATTCATATACGCTCTGCAGAGACACGCACGGGCGCACCCAGACAGTGACCCAGAGGTATGGGATTCAGTGGAAAATGCCTTCTATGTGATCAAAGATAAAAGGGAAGACAGATCCCGCTCACCACCACGTGGTACACCTGAGGTATCTATTCTAACAGAAACTCTAAGACAGAAGAAGCCTACAACTAAGAAGGACATGGTGACCTCTGGTGGACAACTAGAGACTAACATCAAACCACTTCCCATAGAACCATCGAGTTCAACAGAGAGATGACAAAGACATCTATGCATCAAACATTGCATTTATTTTCCGAATGAGCGGTCGTTCATGTGCAAAGTATTCATATTCCGGTGAGCGTAGCTTCCAAATGTATGTACGATAAGTTGACCCTCTTTGTTGTCCCTCTCCTTACCTACCCCTCACTTTCCATTTTGTAACCAAACAGTCATGCTTTTGTTACTCCACTACGGACCTGCTTTCATTGTATTATGTATGTAATCAATAACCTATACTGTGTGTGTTTACGTATTCTGTGTGAAGATTTAGTTAGTAAATAAATAATTAAGCCAATTTGTGTAACACTGATTCATCACTTAGGTTAGGGTTCGTGCAGATATCCAATAATTATGCGATGTTCAGAGCGAGACTGATGAGGTATTATTAACTGTTATTGATGTTAGAGATATTTATGAATCTTTAGAGTTTAAGTCAGGAGATAGAAACTCAGTAAACAACTTTTCCCGTGGTGCCCCAAATTCCTAATGAGTTAAATGTTACATGATGAATTTAATTGAGTAATAATTAAACATAGTAGCTAATTATTCAATAAATAGCAGTCATCACATTAATGACAGTCACATCACAAGAGTGGCTTGCAAAATGATTCAGACCCCATAAATTGATTTCATTGTAATTTTTTGTCAACAATCTACACAAAATACTCTGTAATGTCAAAGTGGAAGAACAATTATATGTTTTCTACAGATTAATAGAACTGAAATAACTCAAATATTCTATTCAGCTCCCTGAATCAATACATGTTAGAACACCTTTGGCATTAATTACAGCTGTGAGTCTTCTTGGCTAATTCTATAAGATCTTTGCACACCTGAATTGTGCAATATTTAAGCATGATTCTTTAAAAAAAATTATTCAAGCTGTGTCAAGATGTTGGGGATCATGGCTAGACAGCAATTTTCAAGTCTTGCCATAGATTTTCAAGCAGATTTAAGTCAACACTGTAATTTGGCCACTCAGGAACATTCACTGTCTTCTTGGTAAGCAACTCCAGTGTAGATTTGGCCTTGTGTTTTTGGTTATTGTCCTGTTGAAAGATGAATTCCTCTCCCAGTCTCTGGTGTAAAGCAGACTGAAGCAGGTTTTCTTCTAGGATTTTGCCTGTGCTTAGCTCCATCCATCCTGTTTCTTTTTATCCTGAAAAACTCCCAAGTATTTGCCGATGTCAAGCATACCCATATCATGATGCAGCCACCACCATGCTTGAAAATAAGGAGGCAGTTACTCAGTGATGTGTTGTGTTTTCCCCAAACAGAAGGCTTTGCATTTAGGCCAAAAAGTGTATTATTTTGCTGTTTTTTTGCAGTATTACTTTGGTGCCATATTGCATACATATTTTTATTCTGTGTATTTGTATTCTTTTCACTCTGTCATTAAGGTCATTATTGTGGAGTCACTACAATGTTATTGATCCATCCTCAGTTTTATCCTGTCACATCCATTGAACTCTGTAGCTGTTTTAAAATGACCAATGGCCTCATGGTAACACCCCTGAGCAGTTTCCTTCCTAGCCATCTACCAATCACTGCCCTTCTTTATGAGGCTTTCCAAAAGCTCCCTGGTCATTGTAGGTTAATCTGTGTGAGGGACCTTACAGGGGGACCTTACAGGGGGACCTTACAGAATCAATTTAGGATAAACAAAGGGGCGGAATACTTACAGTATGCAGCGTCTATATTTTAGTTATTCATTTTTTATTTATATATAAAAATAAAAAAATATTCCACATTATTTTGTGTAGATTGCTGACAAAAAAAACACACAATTAAATCCATTCTAATTCCACTTTGTAACACAATAAAATGTGAATAATTTTGCACGGCATTGTAGTTACGTAGACTACTTATGTAGACACAAGTTACATAAACCACTGTTACCTAGAACACAGTTAGGTAGGCCGTAGTTACCTCCTGTAGTGGCTGTTTGCAAAGGGGGCAGCGGAGGTTGTGGTCGAGGCTTCTCTCGAGGCAGGTCCTACAGAAGGTGTGTCCACAGGGAGTGGTCACTGGCTCATAGAACAGCCTGTAGAGGTACAGCACTAAGATCAGAGTACAGCACAAGTTTCTCAACAATAACACAGTACAACAATACTCCACAGGATCTACCATCTATGGAAACTACTAACCTGATACAGAGGGGACATTCAAAGTCAGACACAGTGAGGACACTCAGAAAGTCTCTTCTGTCCAGACTGCAGCCTCCTAAGGGAGACAACATAGAACCATTATCAACCATCAACATGTGTCTATTCTCTCTTCCAGTGTGTGTGTGTGTGTGTATGCGTGTGTGTGTTCTATGTACCCCTACTGTGCCTCTCCTCCTTCCTCATCATCATCTCCTCATCATCCTCGGCTGTAGGGAGGAAGGACACAGCCTGACAGAGACTGAGACAGCACTCAGTACTGGTCCCATGTTTCACCTTTGACCCGTTCTCAGAGTCTCCTCTCCTGTCCCCGTCGGCCCCCTCCTCCTGAGGGAATCGGAGGCTTTCGGCGTGGCTGTGTGTGTGGCTTTGTGTGGGTCCAGTGGGGAAGAGGCTTGTGATGGGGGGGCAGGGGTCTCTGAGGTACTCCGACACCACCTGGAGGATCTGGGGCACCTCCTCTGGAACTGACATGCCTTCTGCCTCCAGGATCTGACCAGGGGAAACAGACACACAAATCAATCAAGAAATCCATCCATTATAAAGGACCTTTACATTTCCAATTAACTGCCCTTTTCCTGGCCTACAAATTGATTTTGACAAACAAATCAGTCTGGGAAAAAATGTGCTGCCCTCCGCTGAATTTTAAAATCCCAAAGTGGCCCTAGAGCTGAAATGATTGCCCACCCCTGCTGTACTTAGTATACAGTACGTATTTAGGTTGTCTAACATTGTTCCAAAGCATTCCATTCTTTAAAAAAACCCACCCATTCCTAGAACCTGACCCGATACAGTCATTCAGCCAAGCAGTCACTGACACACTCAGCTAGTGAGATTGAATGAGCCAGTCTGTAGTAAAGAGTCAGTAAATGAGCCAGTCTGTAGTAAACAGTCAGTAAATGAACCAGTCTGTAGTAAACAGTCAGTAAATGAGCCAGTCAGTAGTAAACAGTCAGTAAATGAACCAGTCAGTAGTAAACAGTCAGTAAATGAACCAGTCTGTAGTAAACAGTCAGTAAATGAACCAGTCTGTAGTAAACAGTCAGTAAATGAACCAGTCTGTAGTAAACAGTCAGTAAATGAACCAGTCGGTAGTAAACAGTCAGTAAATGAACCAGTCTGTAGTAAACAGTCAGTAAATGAACCAGTCGGTAGTAAACAGTCAGTAAATGAACCAGTCGGTAGTAAACAGTCAGTAAATGAACCAGTCTGTAGTAAACAGTCAGTAAATGAACCAGTCGGTAGTAAACAGTCAGTAAATGAACCAGTCGGTAGTAAGCAGTCAGTAAATGAACCAGTCGGTAGTAAACAGTCAGTAAATGAACCAGTCGGTAGTAAACAGTCAGTAAATGAGCCAGTCGGTAGTAAACAGTCAGTAAATGAGCCAGTCTGTAGTAAACAGTCAGTAAATGAACCAGTCGGTAGTAAACAGTCAGTAAATGAGCCAGTTAGTAAAGGAGCCAGTCAGTGTTGGCTATAGCTACTGACCTTTTTAATCTGGCTCTTGGCAGGAGTGAAGTCGGCCTGTAGCTTGAGACAGCGGTGAAACTGGATCAGGGCTTCAGACTGACGACCCATCTCCAGTAACGCATTACCTTTACGAAAGAAACCCTGGAGAGAACAGACAAGAGGGAGAATAATGGATGAGAGAGAGAGAGATCGATAGATAGAGGTAGAGAGAGAAGGAGAGCGAGAGGTAGAGAGAGATTTAGAGAGGAATGGAAAATGGGAGCGAGAGGAATGGGAGAGAGAGAGAGGTAGAGAGAGAGGAACTGTGTGACCCTATGTGTGCTCAGGTTTTGTTTGCAGAACTCCCTAAGCTCTCTCTGGCACAGAAGGATGAAATGGTTGTCCCATGAACTGGCAAAGGCATAACCTAGATGTCCCCCGGCTGTGCCCCGGGGGTCGATGCACTCCCAGTGGAGTTTTATAAAAACTCCTGGGGAATTATTGGACTGGTCTTCTTTTGCGTGTTGCGTGAATGCGTGGGGGTAGGAGAGTTGCCGATGAGTTGCCATTGGGCGGCTCTGACTCTCCTGCCCAAAAACGGGGACTTGTGTGAACTTAAGAACTGGAGGCCTGTGGCATTGCTCTGTGCAAACTTCAATATAGTTGCCGAGGTCCTCGCTAGCAGACTGAAGTTCCATCTGGACTCTATAGTACACAAGGACCAGACATATTGTGTACCGGGACGCTCAATCACGGACAACTTGTTCTTATTAATCAGGGACATGTTGGACTTGTCGAGAGTTTCTAATGTGAACTTTGGACTGTTCTCTCTAAAGAAAGCTTTTGATAGAGTGGGCCATGAGTATCTGTTCAGTGATGTCTTTTTTTGGGTTTAAGGAAAGGTTTTTGGCTTGTGTGAAGATGTTGTATGCTGGGGCGTCATGTATGGTCAAGGAGGGAGGGGGGCTCAGTAGGCCAGTCTGGGTGAGACGGGGCATTAGACAAGGATGCCCTCCATCCGGGGAGTTATATACACTAGCCAGTGAACCTTTTCTGTGCCTCATACGCAGGAGACTGCAGGGAGTGTGCGAGACAGGCATGGGTGTGTTGACAGGCATTGCAGTGTCGGAAAATACAGATGACGTTTCTGTGATGGTCAGGGATGGGCAAGATATGCATGCACTAGAGACGAGTCTGAAGGTGTACGAGGGAGCTTCGTCAACTAAGGTGAGCTGGGGCAAGAGCAACGCTCTGTTATATGGGGCATGGGGGGATAGGGCCCCCCCACTGCTTCTATGGGGTTTACAGTGGAGTTGTGAAGGGCTTAAAATGTTGGGGGTATACCTGGGCTTGGAGAGGTGGGTCAGGAAGAACTGGGAGGGGGTTTCACAGGTAGTGGTGTCAAGACTGGCCAGGTGGTGGCTCCTGTCCCAATTGTCATATAGAGGGAGGGTGCTGATAATCAACAACCTGCTGGCATCTTTCCTGTGGCATAAACTGGCTGTCCTCAACCCCCCGCTGGTCTGCTCACAGATCTGCACCCCAAACTGGTGGATTTTTTCTGGTCGTGTCATCACTGGCTGAGGGCAGCAGTGTTGTACATGTCCGTCTAAGAAAGAGGACAGGGCCTGGTCGAACTGGAGAGCCGGGTGGCTGCATTCCGAGTAAAGGCGGCGCAGAGACTACTGTACCATACTGATTTCGGCTGGAGGGAACCAACACGTGTGCTGCTGAGGGGAGCTGGTGGATTAGGGTTGGACCGGCAGCTGTTCCTCATGAGGCTGGAGGCTGAGCACAGCAGGTCTCTCTGATTTTTACTCCGCAGTGCTGAGGGCCTGGCAGCTGCTAAGGTCCACATGAGAAGGGGGTGTGGAGCCTGGGCTGTGGGAGAAGCTTATCTTCCACAATCCAGCCATCCTTTTGAGATTGGTTCAGTCGGCCACAGGGGTTTTTGAGCAGGCAAAGGGGGTGGAGCGACCAATGTTTCCGCCACTGCAGGTGACGGCAGAGACTGGGGACTGGCAAGGGGGTATTGAGGACTTATTAGACTTTAACACTCCTGGCCTGGGGGAGTTTGAGGGGGTGGGAGGTAAAGCATGTTAGAATGTCTGTGTGAGAAGTTGGGGTGGAGTTTACTGTTGGGATGTTTATAATGGGGTACAGGTATTCAAATAAGGAAAAGGCCAAATGTGTGTTGTTGAATTTTCAGTTTGCTCAGGCAAAGTTGGCTATTTGGCTAACAAGGAGGCACAGGGTCAAAGGTGGGGGGATAACAGACCCTTTTCTATTGGCATGGTCTCTGCGTGCCTTAAGATGCAATTTGAGTTCTTATAAAATGATTAAAAAGTGTGGAGATATTTAAGGAAATATGGTGTGTCAATATACAGTTGTAGAAGTGGTGAGGTTTTGGTTATTGTGATGTGTGATGTTGTTTTGTATCGTGTGTTAGAGGGCAAGATAAGTATGCAGCACAGGGGATAATTGTTTTTTAAAAGGGGGGTGTGGGGTTGGTGAGGTCTCCCCCTCACTCTCCCCCTCCTTCTCTCCAGTTGTTTGGGGCGTGTTTCTTACCTCTGTCCACTTGGGGCGAACGCAGCAAAGGTCTTCAAGGTCCCTCAGGGCATCAGAGAACAGTCCCAGTCCCATACTGGCTTCTGCTCTCCACACCTTCAGACTCACATCCCCAGGGGCTGGGGGAGGGAGCATAGTGCATAACAGTGATCATTATCAGTGATAGCTTCCCAGTCAGAATTGGGTTAGTTCGATTTGCCCTATCAGGAATATTAGACAATCTCCCAAAAACCTGAAGTTACAATATGAGCTACAAGTTGCACAATCATCTGACCTCACACCCTCACCTTCCCTCCTCCCCCAATACCAGGGTTCTTTGGGTGTAGCATGCTACCTGCTAGCTTTACAGCAAAGCCTGCAGAGTATTAATATAATGAGTGTATCAAAACAATGGAGTGAACCCCAATCTGTTATGCATAGTCCTGTGTGGTGCACAGAAACTGTTATTCATGCAACATGTTTGGTGCACTGACACCCTCAGTATGACAACGCAGTCAGAAAAGCAGTTAGCAAACTACTGGTGGGTAGAGGAGAAACATCCAGTCAGAATCAGACTTTCTCTTGTAGGAAGTTGTTTCATTCTCTGTGTAATGACAGATCATTAGTATGGAGGTTAGGCATTCATTATGAAAGATAACTCCCACACATATAAACACAATTACCTCTGCACACATAAACACAATTACCTCTGCATTACCTCTGCACACATAACCACAATTACCTCTGCACACATAACCACAATTACCTCTGCACACATAACCACAATTACCTCTGCATTACCTCTGCACACATAAACACAATTACCTCTGCACACATATAAACACAATTACCTCTGCACACATAACCACAATTACCTCTGCACACATAACCACAATTACCTCTGCACACATAACCACAATTACCTCTGCACACATAACCACAATTACCTCTGCACACATAACCACAATTACCTCTGCACACATAACCACAATTACCTCTGCACACATAACCACAATTACCTCTGCATTACCTCTGCACACATAAACACAATTACCTCTGCATTACCTCTGCACACATAAACACAATTACCTCTGCATTACCTCTGCACACATAACCACAATTACCTCTGCACACATAACCACAATTACCTCTGCATTACCTCTGCACACATAAACACAATTACCTCTGCACACATAAACACAATTACCTCTGCACACATAACCACAATTACCTCTGCATTACCTCTGCACACATAACCACAATTACCTCTGCACACATAACCACAATTACCTCTGCACACATAACCACAATTACCTCTGCACACATAACCACAATTACCTCGGCATTACCTCTGCACACATAAACACAATTACCTCTGCACACATAAACACAATTACCTCTGCATTACCTCTGCACACATAAACACAATTACCTCTGCATTACCTCTGCACACATAAACACAATTACCTCTGCACACATAACCACAATTACCTCTGCACACATAAACACAATTACCTCTGCATTACCTCTGCACACATAACCACAATTACCTCTGCATTACCTCTGCACACATAAACACAATTACCTCTGCACACATAACCACAATTACCTCTGCATTACCTCTGCACACATAAACACAATTACCTCTGCATTACCTCTGCACATATAAACACAATTACCTCTGCACATATAAACACAATTACCTCTGCACACATAACCACAATTACCTCTGCATTACCTCTGCACACATAACCACAATTACCTCTGCATTACCTCTGCACACATAAACACAATTACCTCTGCACACATAACCACAATTACCTCTGCATTACCTCTGCACACATAAACACAATTACCTCTGCATTACCTCTGCACATATAAACACAATTACCTCTGCACATATAAACACAATTACCTCTGCACACATAAACACAATTACCTCTGCATTACCTCTGCACACATAAACACAATTACCTCTGCATTACCTCTGCACACATAAACACAATTACCTCTGCACACATATAAACACAATTACCTCTGCACACATAACCACAATTACCTCTGCACACATAAATACAATTACCTCTGCATTACCTCTGCACACATAAATACAATTACCTCTGCACACATATAACCACAATTACCTCTGCATGTTTATTGTATGTTGTTAGACATCACCTCAAATCTAATCTCAGCACCCAGAAACAAATCAGCTACTGGGTAAGGCTGTCATGACAGTCACGACTTAAACAGAGAGAAAATCAGCTACTGGGTAAGGCTGTCATGACAGTCACGACTTAAACAGAGAGAAAATCAGCTACTGGGTAAGGCTGTCATGACAGTCACGACTTAAACAGAGAGAAAATCAGCTACTGGGTAAGGCTGTCATGACAGTCACGACTTAAACAGAGAGAAAATCAGCTACTGGGTAAGGCTGTCATGACAGTCACGACTTAAACAGAGAGAAAATCAGCTACTGGGTAAGGCTGTCATGACAGTCACGACTTAAACAGAGAGCAGTGACAAAAATACAAGACAAGGAAACTGAATATCACCTTACACTCCTCAGCTCAACAACTCAAAAGTAACCCAGATCACTTCCCTAAACACTGCTGTGCTTCTCTGGGGGAGTGGAACTATGTGTGAGGACTACTAGCATTACTGACCAAATAGTAACAGTAAGGAAGAGTCAATAACACTACAATACTTATAACACAGACAGACTAAGTGTACCCCATTTACAACAGATTACAGTGTTATACAAGGCTGGCTGTGTGGGTCGGGAGGGAGAAAGAGAAAACTACCAGAACCCACTAGATTCTCCAATTACATTGAATTAACTACAGGACAAAATAGAAACTCTCTAATCCAAAAAGGCCTGCTGTGTTGATGGTATCCTATATGAAATATACAGACCACAAATTCCAATTGGCTATACTAAAACTCTTTAACATCATCCTCAGCTCTGGCATCTTCCTCAATATTTGGAACCAAGGACTGCTCACCCCAATCCACAAAAGTGGACACAAATTGGACCCCATTAACTACCGTGGGATATGCGTCAACAGCAATCTTGGGAAAATCCACTGCATTATCATTAACAGCAGACTCATACATTTCCTCAGAGAAAACAATGTACTGAGCAAATGTCAAATTGTCTTTTTAACAAATTACCATACAACAGACCACGTATTCACCCTGCACACCCAAATTGACAAACAAACAAAGGCAAAGTCTTCTCATGCTTTATTGATTTAAAAAAAGCTTGACTCAATTTGGCATGAGGGTCTGCTTTACAAATTGATGGAAAGCGGCGTTGGGGGATAAACATATGAAATTATAAAATCCATGTACACAAACAACAAGAGTGCAGTTAAAATGGGAAAAAATATATATTTCTTTCCACAGGGCTGTTGGGTGATACAGGGATGCAGCTTGAGCTATACCCATTTTTTTGTGTTTTTTTTGTTGAATTTTACCCCTTTTTCTCCCCAATTTCGTGGTATCCAATTGTTAGTAGCTACTATCTTGTCTTATCGCTACAACTCCCGTACAGGCTCGGGAGAGACGAAGGTTGAAAGTAATGCGTCCTCCGATACGCAACACAACCAAGCCGCACTGCTTCTTAACACAGCGCGCATCCAACCCGGAAGCCAGCCGCACCAATGTGTCGGAGGAAACACTGTGCACCTGGCAACCTTGGTTAGCGCGCACTGCGCCCGGCCCGCCACAGGAGTCGCTGGTGTGCGATGAGACGAGGATATCCCTACCGGCCAAACCCTCCCTAACCCGGATGACGCTAGGCCAATTGTGCGTCGCCCCACGGACCACCCGGTCGCGGCCGGTTACGACAGAGCCTGGGCGCGAACCCAGAGTCTCTGGAGGCATTGCTGGCGCTGCAGTACAGCGCCCTTAAAATACCCACTTTTACATAATACAGAACCAGTCAAAAGTTTGGACAAACCTACTCATTCCCAGGTTTTTCTTAATGTTTACTATTTTCTACATTGTAGCACAACAGTGAAGACATCAAAACTATAAAATAACACATATGGATCATGTAGTAACCAAAAAAGTATTAAACAAATCAAAATACATTTAATATTTGCCACCCTTTGCCTTGATGACACCTTTGCACACTCTTGGCATTCTCTCAACCAGCTTCACGAAGAATGCTTTTCCAACAGTCTTGAAGGAGTTCCCACATATGCTGAACACTTGTTGGCTGCTTTTCCTTCACTCTGTGATCCAACTCATCCCAAACCATCTCAATTTGGTTGAGGTCGGGTGATTGTGGAGGCCAGGTCATCTGATGCAGCACTCAACTACTCTCCTTCTTGGTCAAATAGTCCTTACACAGCCTGGAGGTGTGTTGGGTCATTGTCCTGTTGAAAAACAAATGATAATCCCACTAAGCCCAAACCAGATGGGATGCCGTATCGCTGCAGAATGCTGTTGTAGCCATGCTGGTTAAGTCTGCCTTGAATTCTAAATAAACCACTGACAGTGTCACCAGCAAAGCACCCCCGCACCATCACACCTCCTCCTCCATGCTTCACAGTGGGAACCACACATGCAGAGATCATCCGTTCGCCTACTCTGCATCTCACAAAGACATGGCGGTTAGAACCAAAAATCTCAAATGTGGACTCATCAGAACAAAGGACAGATTTCCACTGGTCTAATGTCCATTGTTCATATTTCTAGGCACAAGCAAGTCACTTCTTATTATTGGTGTCCTTTAGAAGTGGTTTCTTTGCAGCAACTCAACCATGAAGGCCTGATTCACGCAGTCTCCTCTGAACAGTTGCTGTCGAGATGTGTCTGTTACTTGAACTCTGAGGTACATTTAACTCCAATGAATGTATCCTCTAGAGCAGAGGTCACTCTGGGCCATCCTTTCCAGTGGCGGTCCTCATGAGAGCCAGTTTCATCATAGCGCTTGATGGTTTTTGCGACTGCACTTGAAGAAACCTTAAAATTTCTTGAAATGTTCCGCATTGACTGAGCTTTATGTCTTAAAGTTATGATGGACTGTCGTTTCCCTTTCCTTATTTGAGCTGTTGCAATAATATGGACTTGGTCTTTTACCAGATAGGGCGATCTTCTGTAAACCACCCCTACCTTGTCACAACACAACTGATTGGCTCAAACGCATTAAGAAGGAAAGAAATTCCACAAATGAACTTTTACCAAGGCACACCTGTTAATTGAAATGCATTCCAGGTGACAACCTTATGAAGCATTTTGACAGAATGCCAAGAGTGTGCAGAGCTGTCATTAAGGCAAAGGGTGGCTACTTTAAAGAATCTTAAATATTTAACACCTTTTTGGTTACTACATGATTCCATGTGTTATTTCACACAATGTAGAATATAGTAAAAATAAAGAAAAGCCCTAGAATGACTGTGTCTAAACTTTGGACTGGTACTGTATATCAACATATTGGAGAGGGCACAAGAACAGTCTGCAGCACCCAGCCTCAGCCTACTAGAATCTGAAGTTCAATGTCTACTGTTCGCTGATGATCTGGTGTTTCTGTCCCCAACCAAGGAGGGCCAACAGCAGCACCTAGATCTTCTGCACAGATTCTGACAGACCTGGGCCCTGACAGACCTGGGCCCTGACAGACCTGGGCCCTGACAGACCTGGGCCCTGACAGACCTGGGCCCTGACAGACCTGGGCCCTGACAGACCTGGGCCCTGACAGACCTGGGCCCTGACAGTAAATCTCAGTAAGACCAAAATAATGGGGTTCCAAAAAATATTCAGTTGCTAGGACCACAAATACAAATTCCATCTAGACACCGGTGCCCTAAAGCACACAAAAAATACTATACATATCTCGGCCTAAACATCAGCACCACAGGTAACTTCCACAAAGCTGTGAACGATCTGAGAGACAAGGCAAGGCCCTTCTACGCCATCAAAAGGAACATAAAATGTGACATTCCAATGCGGATCTGGCTAAAAATAGTTAAATCAGTTATAGAACCCATTGCCCTTTATGATTGTGTGGTCTGGGATGCGCTCACCAACCAAGAATTCACAAAATGGGAAAAACACTCATTTGAGACAGCATGCAGAATTCTGCAAAAATATCCTCTGTGTACAACATAAAACACCAAATAATGCAGGCAGAGCAGAACTAGGCTGATACACGCTAATTATCAAAATACAGAAAATAGTCGTTAAATTCTACAACCACCTAAAAGGAAGCGATTCCCAAACCTTCCATAACAAAGCAATCACATACAGAGAGATGAACCTGGAGAAGAGTCCCCTAAGCAAGCTGGTCCTGGGGCTCTGTTCACAAACACAAACAGACCCCACAGAGGCCCCAGGACTTCAACACTATTAGACCCAACCAAAATATGATAACTATTTGACAAACTGGAAAGAATCCACAAAAAACTGAACAAATTAGAATGCTAGCTAATAAAGTAAGTAAACAGTGGCAGAATACCTGACCAATGTGACATACCCAACATTAAGAAAATCCTTGACATTGTACAGACTCACTGAGCATGGCCTTGCTATTGAAAGAGGCCACTGATGAAGGTCTGAGGCTGAAACATATTTGTTTTGTTTGATAAACTCCCATATCTGCAGTGGTGAAAAAAGTACCCAATTCTCAAACTCCTGAAGGTACCACGTTCATCTGTACAAACAATAGTACACAAGTATAAACACAATGGGACCACGCAGCCGTCATACCGCTCAGAAAGGAGACGTGTTCTGTCTCCTAGAGATTAATGTATTTTGGAGCGAAAAGTGCAAATCAATCCCAGATCAACAGCAAAGGACCCTGTGAAGATGCTGGAGGAAACAGGTACAAAAGTATCTATATCCACAGTAAAACGAGTACTATATCGACATAACCTGAAAGGCCGCTCAGCAAGGAAGAAGCCACTAATCCAAAACTGCCATAAAAAAGCCAGACTACGGTTTGCAACTGCTCATGGGGACAAAGATCATACTTTTTGGAGAAATGTCCTCTGGTCTGATGAAACAAAAATAGAACTGTTTGGCCATAATGACCATTGTTAGGTTTGGAGGAAAAGGGGGAGGCTTGCAAGCCGAAGAACACCTTCCCAACAGTGAAGCACGGGGTGGCAGCATAATATTGTGGGGGTGCTTTTCTGTATGAGGGACTTGTGCACTTCACAAAATAGATGGCATCATGAGGTAGGACAATTATGTGGATATATTGAAGCAACATCAAGACATCAGTCAGGAAGTTAAAGTTTGGTCGCAAATGGGTCTTCCAAATGGACAATGACCCCAAGCATACTTCCAAAGTTGTGGCAAAATGGCTTGAGGACAACAAAGTCAAGGTATTGGAGTGGCCACCACAAAGCCCTGACCTCAATCCCATAGAACATTTGTGGGCAGAACTGAAAAAGCATGTGAGAGCAAGGAGGCCTACAAACCTGACTCCGTTACACCAGCTCTGTCAGGAGGAATGGGACAAAATTCACCCAACTTATTGTGGGAAGCTTGTGGAAGGCTACCCGAAACGTTTGACCAAACAAAACAATTTAAATGCAATGCTACCAAACCCTCAATTAGTATATGTAAACTTCTGACCCACTGGGAATGTGATGAAATAAATAAAAGCTTAAATAAATAATTCTGCCTACTATTATTCTTTCACATTGTTAAAATAAAGTGGTGATCCTAACTGACCTAAAACAGGGAATTTTTACACGGATTAAATGTCAGGAATTGTGAAAAACTGAGTTTAAATGTATTTGGCTGTAGGTGTATGTAAACTTCAAACTCCAACTGTATAAGCCATGCACAAACACATTATATGTTGCCTATGAACATGTGTAGAATAGATGGGAGGCAAAGTACATGGGCCAAAATAATTAGAACTGCATTTTATCACAGGCTTATAAAGAGAACTGAATTAACAGAATATAACTGCATTCAATTAAAGCCGATTCTTACAACTGTGACATCTGGTTAGTTTTATAAATTTGGTTATATATGTTATATATGTTGGACCACTGTGACTGCCTCCCAACATGTGACTCTTATCTGACCAGGCTACTGGCTACAACAGGAGTGCATGCCAGGTCACTACACCAATACATACAGTATTTTATTTAACCTGTATTTAACCAGGAAAAGCCCGTTGAGGTTAGAAGCCTCTTTTGCGAGGGGAGCCTGATTCTGTAGGCTATTTTGCACTGAAGACAAATAAAGACAATTAAAGCAATTTCATCTGAGTACATTAATATATCGGAATGAACTTCAGGTGTGTGTGTTTTTATTAGTCAGCATGATCATTTTACATCCTACGTCTTGGCTGGAGTTTCTTTGGGCAAACATCTGTGTGACGTAAATGTACGTAATCAGGGTGGCGTGGGGCTTTCATAAGTGGCTGGATTCCACTTTACACAACGTATACACATTTCGTCGTAGGCCTGTACTGCAGCCTCGTCGAGGGTTGCGTAAGGAAATGTCATCCCCAAACATACTCAAGTTCACACATTATTTTTTAGAAACCTACCTAGTCGTATCCCTTCATCCGCGATGCGTAAAGATTCTGTGAACTCGCTGGTTTTGAGTTTCTCCAGAATATGGCATTTCATCCTCGTTTCTTCTGGGCAGCACTTCTCAATGACACTGAATATCAGGATGTTGTTCTTTATGTTTTTGGCGTCTCTCTGTTTAAATCTTTCCTTGCAGGCTGGGCACCTGGATGGCAAGTAGTTCCCCAGGCAGCTCCGGCAGAACGAGTGACCACAGGACATGGTGGCCGGTTCACACATGAGGAACAGGCAGATTGGGCACTCAAGTAGATCCATGGTGGCACCGTGGCGGGGTTGTGTCACCCCAGCTGGTCCGTGCTTTCTCTCTCAGGTTATACGATTATCGACGCGGACGCTTCCCAGTCAGTCACATGCGACATGGTTTCAGTGGGTTAAGTAACGTGCGCTGCTTATGGTTAAGTAACGTGATCTTCTTATTAGTCCCAATCTATCCTTCCTGTCTTTCTAATCACCATCTAAACAACGACAGACACCCCTCTCCGATTCACATGAACTGACTCCTGGCCTCTTTCCGATCCTGTAAACAAAGGCTCTCTGAACCCAAGATCCAAACATAAAGCACTTATAGTGTAATTCCAACAGACAAAACCCTTCCGATTCATTCACACGCGTTTTCCATCGTCAAACATAAAGTAACGTCTTCCCTTTCCTAGAAACATGATGAATATAAAGTCCGATCGCTTCTAGTCTGGTTGTCTTCAACTCTGAACTCCAACACTAGACCAATTTTGGGTCAGAATTTTAACAACGATTCCGCGAATGTTTCGGCCTCGGACTCTACTGTAAAAACACAGCTGGGAGATGTCAGTTTATCACCCTGTTACGCATTGTACTGATGAAGCTCGACAAAGCCCAAGCCATACAGTGTAACACCATTACCTTACATAAATAAATATCACGTGACGGGAAATCTGGGCATGCTATTGGTCGAAAGACCGGCGTCCCACCCTGTTGTGAAACTGATTTATGCGGAGTTTCATAACATGCTTTTTCTCCGACTGGAGAATAACCCGGAGGACCCGACAGACAGTGACAGTAGAGAAGATCAGGTATGTTCTTTTGATAAGTGCGTGAATTGGACCATTTTAAACAATCAAAATGTAACGACTCCTTTTTGGTGTCAGGGAAATGTATGGAGTATAAAATACATTTTCTTTAGGAATGTAGTGAAGTAGAAGTAGAAATAGTCAGAAATATACATAGTAAAAAGTACAGATACCACAAAAAACGATCAATGTAGTACTTTAAAGTATTTAACTCAAGTACTTTACACCACTGCTTTATGTTGTTCAAAATCATAACTAGCACACCATCAAGTTAACTAGTTACTCAACTCCACACTCTATTATGATGACCTGGGCCCTTGCAGTCATCTAAATACAGATAATCCACCACCTGCAAAAACGTGATGTGACAGAAAAACGTGACGCTTTTTTTCTGCAAATAGACACTTTTATAACAGATGCTAGGCTATATTGTGCAACGTGATATGTTACTTTCTTTGTCTAATGATACACTCAGGCATGGACGGATGGGATGGGGGCTTCACAGGCAAGGATATTGCTGCCTGTAAGATTGAACCTAAATCAACCATTTATCTGATCATCAAGAACTTCAAGGAGAGCGGTTCAATTGTTGTGAAGACGGCTTCAGGGCGCCCAAGAAAGTCCAGCAAGCGCCAGGACCCTCTCCTAAAGTTGATTCAGCTGCAGGATCGGGGCACCACCAGTACAGAGCTTGCTCAGGAATGGCAGCAGGCAGGTGTGAGTGCATCTGCATGCACAGTGAGGCAAAGACTTTTGGAGGATGGCCTGGTGTCAAGAAGGGCAGCAAAGAAGCCACTTCTCTCCAGGAAAAACATCAGGAACAGACTGATATTCTGCAAAAGGTACAGGGATTGGACTGCTGAGGACTGGAGTAAAGTCATTTTCTCTGATGAATCCCCTGTAATTGGAAATTGTATACCCAATGTAGACTACTGCCCCTTAAAGAGCTAGAATTGATTTTGTATTTTATGTTGTGATTCTCACCAAATAAGTTGGTGTCTTCTCACACTATTCAAACCCTACAATTGAATAAACAGCATATGAGCTATTAGCCTATAGATCACATATTGCAAACAAATAATTTGAACTAAAAGCTCCACACATGTTTTGGAATTTCTGTGCATCCTTGACAATCGCTAATCAATAGGCCTAACCAAAAACAGCACACCTTTCTTATGGCAGGGAAAACGGTGTTGTAGTAGTCTAGTGTGTGGTGCAGGAATAATGACAAGCGATCCTGGGGAGCTTTGTGTTCACATTCCTGATGACGGAATTCAAGGGAACCCAACTCAGATCACCTCTCAAGATGGTCCGAGTTCAGTTCGCTTTGGGGGCTCTTTTGTGGGGTTTGAGTTCCTTTGGAGGGTTCACACCGCGTGAAAAATTAAGCGAAGAAAGTTCACAAAAATTGTCTGAAAGGAACCAAGTCTGAAAAGTCCCTTAGACTTCAGATTTCAGTGCGTTCCAGACAACTGGGTACTCAAGGAAAATAAGTTAAAGGTTAAATAAATACAAAATAAAATGAAAAAAAACAGCTCCGGCTGGGAAAAATCATTTTGATTTGCAATTCATCCAACTCGGAATTCCAAGTCCAGAACTCGGTTAGAGTGGTTCCTCTGTCATCCATGGTTACCCGCAATGAAACACGTGCCGTCATCATTGCTTTGCACAAAAAGGGCTTCACAGGCAAGGATATTGCTGCCAGTAAGATTGCACCTAAATCAACCATTTATCGGCTCATCAAGAACTTCAAGGAGAGCGGTTCAATTGTTGTGAAGAATGCTTCAGGGCACCCAAGAAAGTCCAGCAAGCGCCACGACCGTCTCCTACAGTTGATTCAGCTGCGGGATCGGGGCACCACCAGTACAGAGCTTGCTCAGGAATGGCAGCCTGCAGGTGTCAGTGCATCTGCACGCACAGTGAGGCAAAGACTTTTGGAGGAAGGCCTGGTGTCAAGAAGGGCAGCAAAGAAGCCACTTCTCTCCAGGAAAAACATCAGGAACAGACTGATATTCTGCAAAAGGTACAGGGATTGGACTGCTGAGGACTGGAGTAAAGTCATTTTTCTCTAATGAATCCCCTTTCTGATTGTTTGGTGCATCCGGAAAAAAGCTTGTCCGGAGAAGACAAGGTGAGCACTACCATCAGTCCTGTGTCATGCCAACAGTAAAGCATCCTGAGACCATTCATGTGTGTGGTTGCTTCTCAGCCAAGGGAGGTGGCTCTCTCACAATTTTGCCTAAGAACACAACCATGAATAAAGAATGGTACCAACACATCCTCCGAGAGCAACTTCTCCCAACCATCCAGGAACAGTTTGGTGACGAACAATGCCTTTTCCAGCATGATGGAGCACCTTGCTATAAAGCAAAAGTGATAACTAAGTGGCTCGGGGAACAAAACATTGATATTTTGGGTCCATGGCCAGGAAACTCCCCAGACCTTAATCCAATTAAGAACTTGTGGTCAATCCTCAAGAGGTGGGTGGACAAACAAAAACCCACAAACTCCAAGCATTGATTATGCAAGAATGGGCTGCCAATGTGGGCCAGAAGTTAATTGGACAGCATGCCAGGGCAGATTGCAGAGGTCTTGAAAAAGAAGGGTCAACACTGCAAATATTGACTCTTTGCATCAACTAAATGTAATTGTCAATAAAAGCCTTTGATACTTATGAAATGCTTGTAATTATCCTCCAGTATTCCATAGTAACATCTGACACATATCTAAAGACACTGAAGCAGCACTTTGTGTCATTCTCAAAACTTTTGGCCACGACTGTACAGACCCACATAATGCATCCCGTCTTTTATTGGCCACCTACCATTCATAATCATTCTGTCACTATAGCAACCACTTGAAAATGTAGGTCTCTCTGGTTTGAGTAGGAGTTTGATATCTGGGGCAGTAGTGTTAGGTAATGTATTGTGCTCCTGTTGAAAAAAATGCATGCCTGATGTGACTACAGGCTTCACAGACATGTTGAATCAGAGATAGCAGTATCTAGGCTACTACATTACATACAGAAAAACAAACAAGGCAATTGTGTTTCCCAACGAGTTCAATAACAAACCATGTTTTCATAAAACAGGAATGGAAATTCAGATTCACATTTCAAGGGTAGTGTTATGTCTGTCCTCATTGATCCAAACCGAACAGCACATCAATTCAAGGCCTGTATGTTTGCCGTAGTAGGGAAATCTGAATCCACCTAGTGGTTCAGTGTGGCTCTGTTTATGGGACTAAAGTGCACTTATGCAAACCTTCGCTTACACAACCCAGGCCTGCCTGCAGTACTAGCTCATCCCATGTTGTGTAAGGATTCAATTTCCCTGTATGTCACCAACTATCCGTCTTCTAATAGGAGCTAAACACAGCCAATGAGCAAACTCGCATTACTGCATGTGTTAGTTACATAGCACAGACCAAGCCTACACAACACTGATTACACTGTTAGTATGTTGGTAACTGTGAGAGTGCAGACAGAGCCAAGCGGGCTGTCTGGTTGTAGTCACCCCGGCCATTTCCCCCACTAATGGTTCAGGTTAGAATTGGGGAAGCTGATACTACATCTGTTGCTAGGGGAAACTCCATTAAAGAGTTGCACACTATACAACTGCTTCCAACAATTAAATGGGTAAATCACCAAAGTTTCAGCAACAGTACCCACTTCAGGATACATGGCATTGTCTAAAAGTTGTTGATTTACCCATTAAATTGTTGGGAGCATTCACATAGCGTTTAACTATTCTTAGTTTAGTCTGCATAAATCAGCACCGCTACTAAATGCTTTGGGTGTGTGTGTGCGCCCCCCCCCACCCCGAGTGTGTCTGTATGTAATTACACACCAACCTGTCCCTGAATAGGCTAGGGGAAACTCCCCCCCCTGAGTGTGTCTGTAACTACACACCAACCTGTCCCTGAATAGGCTAGGGGAAACTCCCCCCCTGAGTGTGTCTGTAACTACACACCAACCTGTCCCTGAATAGGCTAGGGGAAACTACCCCCCTGAGTGTGTCTGTAACTACACACCAACCTGTCCCTGAATAGGCTAGGGGAAACTACCCCCCTGAGTGTGTCTGTAACTACACACCAACCTGTCCCTGAATAGGCTAGGGGAAACTCCCCCCCTGAGTGTGTCTGTAACTACACACCAACCTGTCCCTGAACAGGCTAGGGGAAACTCCCCCCCTGAGTGTGTCTGTAACTACACACCAACCTGTCCCTGAATAGGCTAGGGGAAACTAGCCCCCTGAGTGTGTCTGTAACTACACACCAACCTGTCCCTGAATAGGCTAGGGGAAACTCCCCCCCCTGAGTGTGTCTGTAACTACACACCAACCTGCCCCTGAATAGGCTAGGGGAAACTCCCCCCCTGAGTGTGTCTGTAACTACACACCAACCTGTCCCTGAATAGGCTAGGGGAAACTACCCCCCTGAGTGTGTCTGTAACTACACACCAACCTGTCCCTGAATAGGCTAGGGGAAACTACCCCCCTGAGTGTGTCTGTAACTACACACCAACCTGTCCCTGAATAGGCTAGGGGAAACTACCCCCCTGAGTGTGTCTGTAACTACACAACAACTTGTCCCTGAATAGGCTAGGGGAAACTACCCCCCTGAGTGTGTCTGTAACTACACACCAGCCTGTCCCTGAATAGGCTAGGGGAAACTACCCCCCTGAGTGTGTCTGTAACTACACACCAACCTGTCCCTGAATAGGCTAGGGGAAACTACCCCCCTGAGTGTGTCTGTAACTACACACCAACCTGTCCCTGAATAGGCTAGAGGAAACTCCCCCCCTGAGTGTGTCTGTAACTACACACCAACCTGTCCCTGAATAGGCTAGGGGAAACTCCCCCCCTGAGTGTGTCTGTATGTAACTACACACCAACCTGTCCCTGAATAGGCTAGGGGAAACTCCCCCCCTGAGTGTGTCTGTAACTACACACCAACCTGTCCCTGAATAGGCTAGGGGAAACTACCCCCCTGAGTGTGTCTGTAACTACACACCAACCTGTCCCTGAATAGGCTAGGGGAAACTCCCCCCCCTGAGTGTGTCTGTAACTACACACCAACCTGTCCCTGAATAGGCTAGGGGAAACTCCCCCCTGAGTGTGTCTGTAACTACACACCAACCTGTCCCTGAACAGGCTAGGGGAAACTCCCCCCCCCCCTGAGTGTGTCTGTAACTACACACCAACCTGTCCCTGAATAGGCTAGGGGAAACTCCCCCCCCCCTGAGTGTGTCTGTAACTACACACCAACCTGTCCCTGAATAGGCTAGGGGAAACTCCCCTCCTGAGTGTGTCTGTAACTACACACCAACCTGTCCCTGAATAGGCTAGGGGAAACTCCCCCCCTGAGTGTGTCTGTATGTAACTACACACCAACCTGTCCCTGAATAGGCTAGGGGAAACTCCCCCCCTGAGTGTGTCTGTATGTAACTACACACCAACCTGTCCCTGAATAGGCTAGGGGAAACTCCCCCCCCTGAGTGTGTCTGTAACTACACACCAACCTGTCCCTGAATAGGCTAGGGGAAACTCCCCCCCCCTGAGTGTGTCTGTAACTACACACCAACCTGTCCCTGAATAGGCTAGGGGAAACTACCCCCCTGAGTGTGTCTGTAACTACACACCAACCTGTCCCTGAATAGGCTAGGGATACTCCCCCCCCTGAGTGTGTCTGTAACTACACACCAACCTGTCCCTGAATAGGCTAGGGGAAACTCCCCCCCTGAGTGTGTCTGTATGTAACTACACACCAACCTGTCCCTGAATAGGCTAGGGGAAACTCCCCCCCCCCCCCCTGAGTGTGTCTGTAACTACACACCAACCTGTCCCTGAATAGGCTAGGGGAAACTCCCCCCCTGAGTGTGTCTGTAACTACACACCAACCTGTCCCTGAATAGGCTAGGGGAAACTAGCCCCCTGAGTGTGTCTGTAACTACACACCAACCTGTCCCTGAATAGGCTAGGGGAAACTCCCCCCCCCTGAGTGTGTCTGTAACTATACACAAACCTGTCCCTGAATAGGCTAGGGGAAACTCCCCCCCCTGAGTGTGTCTGTAACTACACACCAACCTGTCCCTGAATAGGCTAGGGGAAACTCCCCCCCCCCTGAGTGTGTCTGTAACTACACACCAACCTGTCCCTGAAAAGGCTAGGGGAAACTACCCCCCTGAGTGTGTCTGTAACTACACACCAACCTGTCCCTGAATAGGCTAGGGGAAACTCCCCCCCTGAGTGTGTCTGTATGTAACTACACACCAACCTGTCCCTGAATAGGCTAGGGGAAACTCCCCCCCCCCTGAGTGTGTCTGTAACTACACACCAACCTGTCCCTGAATAGGCTAGGGGAAACTCCCCCCCTGAGTGTGTCTGTAACTACACACCAACCTGTCCCTGAATAGGCTAGGGGAAACTAGCCCCCTGAGTGTGTCTGTAACTACACACCAACCTGTCCCTGAATAGGCTAGGGGAAGCTCCCCCCCCTGAGTGTGTCTGTAACTATACACAAACCTGTCCCTGAATAGGCTAGGGGAAACTCCCCCCCCTGAGTGTGTCTGTAACTACACACCAACCTGTCCCTGAATAGGCTAGGGGAAACTCCCCCCCCCCCCCCCCCCCTGAGTGTGTCTGTAACTACACACCAACCTGCCCCTGAATAGGCTAGGGGAAACTCCCCCCCTGAGTGTGTCTGTAACTACACACCAACCTGTCCCTGAATAGGCTAGGGGAAATTACCCCCCTGAGTGTGTCTGTAACTACACGCCAACCTGTCCCTGAATAGGCTAGGGGAAACTACCCCCCTGAGTGTGTCTGTAACTACACACCAACCTGTCCCTGAATAGGCTAGGGGAAACTACCCCCCTGAGTGTGTCTGTAACTATACAACAACTTGTCCCTGAATAGGCTAGGGGAAACTACCCCCCTGAGTGTGTCTGTAACTACACACCAACCTGTCCCTGAATAGGCTAGGGGAAACTACCCCCCTGAGTGTGTCTGTAACTACACACCAACCTGTCCCTGAATAGGCTAGGGGAAACTACCCCCCTGAGTGTGTCTGTAACTACACACCAACCTGTCCCTGAATAGGCTAGGGGAAACTCCCCCCCTGAGTGTGTCTGTAACTACACACCAACCTGTCCCTGAATAGGCTAGGGGAAACTCCCCCCCCCCCTGAGTGTGTCTGTAACTACACACCAACCTGTCCCTGAATAGGCTAGGGGAAACTCCCCCCCCCTGAGTGTGTCTGTAACTACACACCAACCTGTCCCTGAATAGGCTAGGGGAAACTCCCCCCCCCCTGAGTGTGTCTGTAACTACACACCAACCTGTCCCTGACTAGGCTAGGGGAAACTAGCCCCCTGAGTGTGTCTGTAACTACACACCAACCTGTCCCTGAATAGGCTAGGGGAAACTACCCCCCTGAGTGTGTCTGTAACTACACACCAACCTGTCCCTGAATAGGCTAGGGGAAACTCCCCCCCTGAGTGTGTCTGTAACTACACACCAACCTGTCCCTGAATAGGCTAGGGGAAACTCCCCCCCCCCCCCCCCCCCTGAGTGTGTCTGTAACTACACACCAACCTGTCCCTGAATAGGCTAGGGGAAACTCCCCCCC
Organism: Oncorhynchus mykiss; assembly: GCF_057628025.1. Classification (NCBI taxonomy): domain Eukaryota; kingdom Metazoa; phylum Chordata; class Actinopteri; order Salmoniformes; family Salmonidae; genus Oncorhynchus; species Oncorhynchus mykiss. Next base: position 15,941,907 of record NC_143046.1, on the reverse strand, counting down.
CCCCTGAGTGTGTCTGTAACTACACACCAACCTGTCCCTGAATAGGCTAGGGGAAACTCCCCATCCCTGAGTGTGTCTGTAACTACACACCAACCTGTCCCTGAATAGGCTAGGGGAAACTCCCCCCCCCCTGAGTGTGTCTGTAACTACACACCAACCTGTCCCTGAATAGGCTAGGGGAAACTCCCCCCCCTGAGTGTGTCTGTAACTACACACCAACCTGTCCCTGAATAGGCTAGGGGAAACTACCCCCCTGAGTGTGTCTGTAACTACACACCAACCTGTCCCTGAATAGGCTAGGGGAAACTCCCCCCCTGAGTGTGTCTGTAACTACACACCAACCTGTCCCTGAACAGGCTAGGGGAAACTCCCCCCCCTGGGTGTGTCTGTAACTACACACCAACCTGTCCCTGAATAGGCTAGGGGAAACTCCCCCCCCTGAGTGTGTCTGTAACTACACACCAACCTGTCCCTGAATAGGCTAGGGGAAACTCCCCCCCCTGAGTGTGTCTGTAACTACACACCAACCTGTCCCTGAATAGGCTAGGGGAAACTCCCCCCCTGAGTGTGTCTGTATGTAACTACACACCAACCTGTCCCTGAATAGGCTAGGGGAAACTCCCCCCCTGAGTGTGTCTGTATGTAACTACACACCAACCTGTCCCTGAATAGGCTAGGGGAAACTCCCCCCCCCCCTGAGTGTGTCTGTAACTACACACCAACCTGTCCCTGAATAGGCTAGGGGAAACTCCCCCCCCCCTGAGTGTGTCTGTAACTACACACCAACCTGTCCCTGAATAGGCTAGGGGAAACTCCCCCCCCTGAGTGTGTCTGTAACTACACACCAACCTGTCCCTGAATAGGCTAGGGGAAACTACCCCCCTGAGTGTGTCTGTAACTACACACCAACCTGTCCCTGAATAGGCTAGGGGAAACTCCCCCCCTGAGTGTGTCTGTAACTACACACCAACCTGTCCCTGAATAGGCTAGGGGAAACTCCCCCCCCCCCCCCCTGAGTGTGTCTGTAACTACACACCAACCTGTCCCTGAATAGGCTAGGGGAAACTCCCCCCCCCCCCTGAGTGTGTCTGTAACTACACACCAACCTGTCCCTGAATAGGCTAGGGGAAACTCCCCATCCCTGAGTGTGTCTGTAACTACACACCAACCTGTCCCTGAATAGGCTAGGGGAAACTCCCCCCCCCTGAGTGTGTCTGTAACTACACACCAACCTGTCCCTGAATAGGCTAGGGGAAACTCCCCCCCCTGAGTGTGTCTGTAACTACACACCAACCTGTCCCTGAATAGGCTAGGGGAAACTACCCCCCTGAGTGTGTCTGTAACTACACACCAACCTGTCCCTGAATAGGCTAGGGGAAACTCCCCCCCTGAGTGTGTCTGTAACTACACACCAACCTGTCCCTGAACAGGCTAGGGGAAACTCCCCCCCCTGGGTGTGTCTGTAACTACACACCAACCTGTCCCTGAATAGGCTAGGGGAAACTCCCCCCCCTGAGTGTGTCTGTAACTACACACCAACCTGTCCCTGAATAGGCTAGGGGAAACTCCCCCCCCTGAGTGTGTCTGTAACTACACACCAACCTGTCCCTGAATAGGCTAGGGGAAACTCCCCCCCTGAGTGTGTCTGTATGTAACTACACACCAACCTGTCCCTGAATAGGCTAGGGGAAACTCCCCCCCTGAGTGTGTCTGTATGTAACTACACACCAACCTGTCCCTGAATAGGCTAGGGGAAACTCCCCCCCCCCTGAGTGTGTCTGTAACTACACACCAACCTGTCCCTGAATAGGCTAGGGGAAACTCCCCCCCCCCCTGAGTGTGTCTGTAACTACACACCAACCTGTCCCTGAATAGGCTAGGGGAAACTCCCCCCCCTGAGTGTGTCTGTAACTACACACCAACCTGTCCCTGAATAGGCTAGGGGAAACTCCCCCCCCCCTGAGTGTGTCTGTAACTACACACCAACCTGTCCCTGAATAGGCTAGGGGAAACTCCCCCCCCCTGAGTGTGTCTGTAACTACACACCAACCTGTCCCTGAATAGGCTAGGGGAAACTAGCCCCCTGAGTGTGTCTGTAACTACACACCAACCTGTCCCTGAATAGGCTAGGGGAAACTACCCCCCTGAGTGTGTCTGTAACTACACACCAACCTGTCCCTGAATAGGCTAGGGGAAACTCCCCCCCTGAGTGTGTCTGTAACTACACACCAACCTGTCCCTGAATAGGCTAGGGGAAACTCCCCCCCCCCCCCCCTGAGTGTGTCTGTAACTACACACCAACCTGTCCCTGAATAGGCTAGGGGAAACTCCCCCCCCCCCTGAGTGTGTCTGTAACTACACACCAACCTGTCCCTGAATAGGCTAGGGGAAACTCCCCCCCCCCCTGAGTGTGTCTGTAACTACACACCAACCTGTCCCTGAATAGGCTAGGGGAAACTCCCCCCCCCCTGAGTGTGTCTGTAACTACACACCAACCTGTCCCTGAATAGGCTAGGGGAAACTCCCCCCCCTGAGTGTGTCTGTAACTACACACCAACCTGTCCCTGAATAGGTTAGGGGAAACTACCCCCCTGAGTGTGTCTGTAACTACACACCAACCTGTCCCTGAATAGGCTAGGGGAAACTCCCCCCCTGAGTGTGTCTGTAACTACACACCAACCTGTCCCTGAACAGGCTAGGGGAAACTCCCCCCCCTGAGTGTGTCTGTAACTACACACCAACCTGTCCCTGAATAGGCTAGGGGAAACTCCCCCCCCTGAGTGTGTCTGTAACTACACACCAACCTGTCCCTGAATAGGCTAGGGGAAACTCCCCCCCTGAGTGTGTCTGTATGTAACTACACACCAACCTGTCCCTGAATAGGCTAGGGGAAACTCCCCCCCTGAGTGTGTCTGTATGTAACTACACACCAACCTGTCCCTGAATAGGCTAGGGGAAACTCCCCCCCTGAGTGTGTCTGTATGTAACTACACACCAACCTGTCCCTGAATAGGCTAGGGGAAACTCCCCCCCCCTGAGTGTGTCTGTAACTACACACCAACCTGTCCCTGAATAGGCTAGGGGAAACTCCCCCCCCTGAGTGTGTCTGTAACTACACACCAACCTGTCCCTGAATAGGCTAGGGGAAACTACCCCCCTGAGTGTGTCTGTAACTACACACCAACCTGTCCCTGAATAGGCTAGGGATACTCCCCCCCCCTGAGTGTGTCTGTAACTACACACCAACCTGTCCCTGAATAGGCTAGGGGAAACTCCCCCCCCTGAGTGTGTCTGTAACTACACACCAACCTGTCCCTGAATAGGCTAGGGGAAACTACCCCCCTGAGTGTGTCTGTAACTACACACCAACCTGTCCCTGAATAGGCTAGGGATACTCCCCCCCCCCCCCTGAGTGTGTCTGTAACTACACACCAACCTGTCCCTGAATAGGCTAGGGGAAACTCCCCCCCCTGAGTGTGTCTGTAACTACACACCAACCTGTCCCTGAATAGGCTAGGGGAAACTAGCCCCCTGAGTGTGTCTGTAACTACACACCAACCTGTCCCTGAATAGGCTAGGGGAAACTACCCCCCTGAGTGTGTCTGTAACTACACACCAACCTGTCCCTGAATAGGCTAGGGGAAACTCCCCCCCTGAGTGTGTCTGTAACTACACACCAACCTGTCCCTGAATAGGCTAGGGGAAACTCCCCCCCCCCCCCCCTGAGTGTGTCTGTAACTACACACCAACCTGTCCCTGAATAGGCTAGGGGAAACTCCCCCCCCCCCTGAGTGTGTCTGTAACTACACACCAACCTGTCCCTGAATAGGCTAGGGGAAACTCCCCCCCCCCCTGAGTGTGTCTGTAACTACACACCAACCTGTCCCTGAATAGGCTAGGGGAAACTCCCCCCCCCCTGAGTGTGTCTGTAACTACACACCAACCTGTCCCTGAATAGGCTAGGGGAAACTCCCCCCCCTGAGTGTGTCTGTAACTACACACCAACCTGTCCCTGAATAGGTTAGGGGAAACTACCCCCCTGAGTGTGTCTGTAACTACACACCAACCTGTCCCTGAATAGGCTAGGGGAAACTCCCCCCCTGAGTGTGTCTGTAACTACACACCAACCTGTCCCTGAACAGGCTAGGGGAAACTCCCCCCCCTGAGTGTGTCTGTAACTACACACCAACCTGTCCCTGAATAGGCTAGGGGAAACTCCCCCCCCCTGAGTGTGTCTGTAACTACACACCAACCTGTCCCTGAATAGGCTAGGGGAAACTCCCCCCCCTGAGTGTGTCTGTAACTACACACCAACCTGTCCCTGAATAGGCTAGGGGAAACTCCCCCCCCTGAGTGTGTCTGTAACTACACACCAACCTGTCCCTGAATAGGCTAGGGGAAACTACCCCCCTGAGTGTGTCTGTAACTACACACCAACCTGTCCCTGAATAGGCTAGGGATACTCCCCCCCCCTGAGTGTGTCTGTAACTACACACCAACCTGTCCCTGAATAGGCTAGGGGAAACTCCCCCCCCTGAGTGTGTCTGTAACTACACACCAACCTGTCCCTGAATAGGCTAGGGGAAACTACCCCCCTGAGTGTGTCTGTAACTACACACCAACCTGTCCCTGAATAGGCTAGGGATACTCCCCCCCCCCCTGAGTGTGTCTGTAACTACACACCAACCTGTCCCTGAATAGGCTAGGGGAAACTCCCCCCCCTGAGTGTGTCTGTAACTACACACCAACCTGTCCCTGAATAGGCTAGGGGAAACTCCCCCCCTGAGTGTGTCTGTATGTAACTACACACCAACCTGTCCCTGAATAGGCTAGGGGAAACTCCCCCCCCCCCCCCTGAGTGTGTCTGTAACTACACACCAACCTGTCCCTGAATAGGCTAGGGGAAACTCCCCCCCTGAGTGTGTCTGTATGTAACTACACACCAACCTGTCCCTGAATAGGCTAGGGGAAACTCCCCCCCCCCACTGAGTGTGTCTGTATGTAACTACACACCAACCTGTCCCTGAATAGGCTAGGGGAAACTCCCCCCCCCCCCCCCCTGAGTGTGTCTGTAACTACACACCAACCTGTCCCTGAATAGGCTAGGGGAAACTCCCCCCCTGAGTGTGTCTGTAACTACACACCAACCTGTCCCTGAATAGGCTAGGGGAAACTACCCCCCTGAGTGTGTCTGTAACTACACACCAACCTGTCCCTGAATAGGCTAGGGGAAACTCCCCCCCTGAGTGTGTCTGTAACTACACACCAACCTGTCCCTGAATAGGCTAGGGGAAACTCCCCCCCCCCTGAGTGTGTCTGTAACTACACACCAACCTGTCCCTGAATAGGCTAGGGGAAACTCCCCCCCCCTGAGTGTGTCTGTAACTACACACCAACCTGTCCCTGAATAGGCTAGGGGAAACTCCCCCCCCTGAGTGTGTCTGTAACTACACACCAACCTGTCCCTGAATAGGCTAGGGGAAACTACCCCCCTGAGTGTGTCTGTAACTACACACCAACCTGTCCCTGAATAGGCTAGGGGAAACTCCCCCCCTGAGTGTGTCTGTAACTACACACCAACCTGTCCCTGAATAGGCTAGGGGAAACTCCCCCCCCTGAGTGTGTCTGTAACTACACACCAACCTGTCCCTGAATAGGCTAGGGGAAACTCCCCCCCCTGAGTGTGTCTGTAACTACACACCAACCTGTCCCTGAATAGGCTAGGGGAAACTCCCCCCCTGAGTGTGTCTGTATGTAACTACACACCAACCTGTCCCTGACCTATCCAGCCAAGCAGTGACAGAGACAGCCTGAGGCAGTGTATGGCAGATCTCTGACCGGGACATTAGCTCACGTTGCTAAAGGTAGGATTTTACATATCAAGCTGCTACACACAAAGCTTCACAGACCTGCCCCCCTCTCTCTAACAAAGACTGTTGCAGTGGCTGTTTGCAAGTCACTGGGACACTGACATTCAATCACATAAGGCTATGATGTGTGAATAGGGTTCAGGTTTGATCATAGAACACACGAGATAAAGCATTCTTGGACTACATTTTATAATGCAGTTCAGCTCCTAAAAATATATTTGGTTTGTTTTCACAGGGACTAACCTAAGGTAAGAAACATAATTTGAAAAGTAGAAAAGTGGTTTCCAGCCAAGACCCAGTTTTAAGACACCTTGAAAGGATTCAGCAGAACCAACCAGTGGCATAATAGAAAAGGGTGGTAGGCCCTAATTATTTCTCTAATTCAACCATGACAATTATTCATAATATATATTTTTTAAAGAAGTACATAAAATTGTTATAGGACGTAGAAATTAGTTTATTAAAACTTTATAAAATTATGAATTTTACCAGCATCTAAACCCCAATGATATCCCAAATGTCTCAACTCAAGGAAGGTGTGTCTTCATAGTCCATGACACATCACTTCAGTAAAGCTTTGACTTAAGAAAAGATACTATAACTGCGGACAGCGTATGTGATCATAACTACATTAAGCATACGACACAATTCAACCGAGACCAATGAGACAAACATAATGACCAGGAAAAACCTATATTCAGCAAGGTGAATCATTTTGATTCTGAACGTTGCATATAGAAATATAATGAACAGAGTGGTCGATTCACTATTCTACACAGACAATCATTGCGCTACAGAACAATTTTATATCTGAACGTTCTTCACCGTTGCACCCTGCTGTAGAGACCCCTAGCTCTAAACACAAAACTCAGGCGATCTCGTCGATAATACTACACATGGCAGCATCCTTGTCCAATACTCTGTCTTTCTTAGCAGCACCACCCATGCTTTTGTCCTGTTGTGGCCCAACAGCCATACAGCTAGTCCCAGCCTCCTCCACGTCCATGGGCTCAGTCTTTAGCCTGGCGTCCAACCCCAAAGTCCCGCCAATCCCAACACCCCTCGCCACATCCCCTGCCCCACTCAAGCCCTCAATCTGGGGTAGGTCATGGGGCAGGGAGGCCAGGCACCCCTGGATCATCTCCACCACCCTCTCCAGATGTTTCTGGAACCTCTCTGCAGTCTCCAGTCGCTGTCTCTTCTGCACTTCCATCATCACCCTCAGGGTCTCTCTGGCCTGGTGCGGACGGTACTCATTGATCAGATGGTGCATGTGGACAAACAGCAACTTCAGGTCCTCTAGCTTCTCCTCTCTCTTTATACTGCCAGGGCTCTTGATCAGGATGTCCAGGAGATCTAGGAAATTCACCAGGATGGACATGTTGAGCTTCTTGAGCTCCCGTTTGTGGTGAAACTGCATGGGGTGGAGCCGCTCGATGCCCTGGCTCTCCAGCGGTCGGATGATCAGGTCGTCACACTGGAACTGGTTGCCGAACATCATGTAGGTGTCTCGGATTGGGGGAGGGGGTTTGGGGATGAGCCCCTTGCGGATGTTCTCGTCAGTGTACTCCTTGATGTACTGCATAGGAGGGGGAGGCAGGGCACTCACCTGCTGTGGTTCACCCATAGTGAGGCCTGGATAGAGGAAAATGAGATTACAGATGTATTATAGCCTACCATATTACTTAAACATCATACTTTACCTTTTTAGCGGCATCGCCATTAAAAATAAACTGGGGAAAGAACGGATGCTATTATCCTGCTGATTAACAGAGGATGGCTCACCTCTTTATTTAGACAGTATAATCAAATATACTTATAATGCATAGGGTTTCCCCTATTAATCCGTGGTAAATTGCTAGCCATGTGAGTAGCCGCGCATGCGCCAAGAGGGGCAGCATCTAGCTGGCTAGCGTTGCTAACTTTAACGTTACAGTACGTAGGGCGGAGCTGGCTACGTTGTCTAAAACTAACCTGGGCAAGTGGCATTAATGCGCTAGCTAGAAGCCTACAAACGGCTTTTGTTAGAAACATAAGCGAACAATCTAGCTAGCTACACTCAATGACGACGTTTTTTCTTTTCAGTTGATTCAGTCTCTAGCGAGCTGACGCGTTAGCCAGCTAACAGCCCGGGGTTAGATAGCAGACTTGGAAGTCATTTCACGACAAGGAATGAGACAAAAGAAACAAAAGCTTAAACATACCTTTATATGGAGTCCTCAAGTACTGTATCTACTATCAACTGAATTCACCACCACAATTATTGCTTTACACAAAACATTTGTATGCGCAATGTCTCTTCTCGCTTCCCTTTCATGCCCCTGTCATCCTATCCTATCCCATTGGTTGGATTTTTTCTTTATGTATTTTGTTGGCGGTGCGGATTGGTGAGCTTCTCGACAGTAATGCGCGATTTGATTGGTTATCGCAGACTGGGCCGAAGTATTGTGGCAATATTTTAGATTTTCATCCATCACATTTGTACAGTGTAAAAGGTGGCGTAAAATCTCAACAGTGCGATGTTCAATCTGCTATAAATGAATGTCTCATTGTGATGGTCAACATACAGCTAAATGACATGATGAAGGAAACACCAACATAAAGGGTCTTAAACGTCCAATGCAGCTGTCTATATCTCGTTATAAACTGGGTGGTTCGTTCCCTGAATGCTGATTGGCTGACAGACGTGGTACAGCGGACCTTATGAATAAAACATGTGTTTTTAATGCTCTAATTACTTTGGTAACCAGTTTATAATAGCAATAAGCAGTGATGCTAAGTACTTAAGTATAAAACAATTAAAGTACTACTTAAGTAGTTTTATGGGATATCTGTACTTCACTTTACTATTTATATTTTTGACAACTTTTACTTTTACTTTACTATATACCTAAAGAAAATAATGTATTTTTTACTCCATATGTTTTTCCTGATACCAAAAGTACTCGTTACATTTTGAATGCTTAACAGGACAGGAAAATGGTCCAATTTACGAACATATCAAGAGAACATGCCTGGTCATCCCTTATGCCTCTAACCTGGCAGACTCACTAAACACAAACGCTTTGTTTGGAAATTATGTCTGAGTATTAGAGTGTGCCCTGGCTATCTGTAAATATTTGTGTTTTTACAAATTGTTCTGTCTGGTTTGCTTTATGTAAGAAATTTGAAATTATTTATACTTTTACTTTTGATACTTAAGTATATTTTTGCAATTCCATTTACTTTTGATACTTAAGTATATTTTAAACCAAATACTTTTAGACTTTTACTCAAGTAATATTTTACTGGGTGACTTTCATTTTTACTTTAGGCATTTTCTATTAAGGTATCTTTACTTTTACTCAAGTATGACAATTGGGTACTTTTTCCATAACTGGCAATAAGCCACCTCAGAGTTTTTTGTTATAAGTGGTATATTGGCCATATACCACACCCCCTTGGGCCTTATTGCTTCAATATCAAATAATTTCTGGTTAACAATTAAGACATACTCCGTAACTTTGGCAACTTTTAAATATGTTTTTAACCTCCTGCTTTGGGTTGGATGTGTCAATGTGTAATTCATACATGCATAAACTATGAGCGGAATTACTGTCTTACCTTAATTAGCCACGAAATCCCGAGTTTGAAAGCAACTTTTTCTGGAAAACTACAAATGTGTTCTAAATGTGTTTTAAGTGTACGTTTAGCCCAATTTCTGGGGAGAGAGCTGCTCAGGCCCTGTGGTTCTGTGCACCCATGCAACTTGTGATGCTTCAACGTGTGTGTGTGTGTGTGTGTGTGTGTGTGTGAGTGTTGGTTTCTATCAGCCGTGCTCAAGGAAGTGGTTTACCTAGTGTATCTACAGCGGAAACTCACACGACACGAACTCCCATCACTCTTTTCCTTCTCTCCACTCCTCTATAGGTGTTCAGTCTAACTCTACAGCCCACCTCGCCATCTCTCTCTCTCTGTCTCTCTCTCTGTCTCTCAATGTTAGCCAGGTATCTGTGTTCACTATGCTCCCCACAGTAATCTTGAAGGGGATTCTCATCAAGAAATCTCAGCAGAAGCGAAGGACGTCGCCCTGTAATTACAAGGAAAGGTTATTTGTCTTGGACACCCAGGACCTGACCTATTCTGAACAGCGCCCTGGGGTATGTACAATTTTTATTGTTCAATTGTGTGGCGTTTGTTTGTTTATCGATTTCTGTCAAGAATGACATTTAATGTTGAAATTAATTTACACTTTATACTTCAGTAGTCTAATTTTGAAAATCATATGTTGAGTTATGAAGAAATCTTGCTTTCACAGTTACTGTATGGGGGTTGTATTGTTTGATGTGAAAGTAGAAAGTTGTGAAGATGTTGATAGAAACCTGTTTTCATCTTCAGAAAAAGCCCACCCAGAAAGGCTGCATTGAGCTCTCCAGGATCAAGTGTGTAGAGATAGTGTGCAGTGAAGCCCCAATCCCCTGCAGCAACAAGTACCCCTTCCAGGTAAGACCGCATAAGACAACTCATCTCTTCTACCGCTTCTGTCTAATGGAGGAATGCTAATTACTCACCATTGGGAACAGTTTACAATGACTTTCATTTATAAGCCATGACACTGTTTTTTTTTTAGATGTGCATAAATGTCTCAACAGGTTGTCCACGACAACTGCTACCTGTACATCTTCGCCCCGGACAACGACTGTCGTCAGAGATGGGTCCGGGCTCTGAAGGAGGGTGAGCAGCAGTTATGGGAAACATTCAACATCAGACCCACAATACCAATACCACAGAGCTGAGTTTGTTCATATATATATATACCATAATATATATACCATAAGATTAGAAAAACAACATAATATGAAGAGTAGTATACATCAACATTATACTATAAACTCTATGACACATTTGAGCCTCCATGTCTTACACTGTATTTAATTTCTCTCTCGTGTCATGAAGAGACCAAGTGCAACGCATTACTTCTGAAGTATCACCCCAACTTCTGGACGGATGGGAGGTGGAGGTGCTGTTACCAGACAGAGAAGATGGCTATGGGGTGTCAGGAGTACGACCCTGTGGGATACGGTACAGGTATATTTCATTTGAAGAGTGCATTTCCCACACTCAATAAAAATAATCATTTGTATTATTATGTCTTACATATAAACCATTTATAAATCCTATGAAAAGTTATTATTATTATTATGAAAACTGCCCACAATGTGAATTTAACCCTCCATGGCCTATTGACGCACTGGTGTGTCAATGTAAGTAACATAATAATAAAATCCGACAGTTTACGCTAGAGATGTGTTGTTTTGCATGGGATGTGTCTCAATCCACCACATCCGCCTTGTTCACCATTCTAGTGGAAGGTGGCAGAGCTACAACGCTGTTTTTCAGACCAGGAGACATCCCGACAATCAGTCTTCTCATTAACATTTCTGTAGCACACAAACTAATATGACCACTATTGGAAAGAGAGACCCTTAAAGTAACCCATACACACACACACCCAACAGCTTAGACTTTTAAGAATTAACCACAAAATGCCCTTCTGTAGCTTCCAAGAAGCCTCTCCCTCCAACCCCGGACACACAGGTAAATATGCATGATATGTCATGTCTATATACTTCACCGTGCCTGTAAACGTACAGTATGTTGCTTTGAGTCACATTAATGCTAAGGATCAGTGTTTCCCTTACACCGTGCCCGTAGCGGCGGCTCTCCGACCCGGGCCAGAGTGTGGTGGTTGCGCTACAGAACTACAGTCCCCATGGAGACACAGAGCTGCCCCTTCACAAAGACCAGGAGTACATCCTGACTGACAGCTCCCACCATGATTGGTGGACTGTACAGGACCACAGAGGGTAAGTAGAGATGACATGGCAACACTATTATAACCCTGTGACAACCCTATGACATCTCTCTGAGCCTATCTGTAATATGTATTATTGGCTGTTTAGATGTACACACCTACAGTGTTCATTGTGTCTTTTCCTTCAATAGAAACACAGGTTTTGTACCTTGCACTTATATAGCGGAAAAATCCTGCAACAACTTCAACAGATTTGAGTGAGTCGGATATATATCAAATACAATTCTCCTGACTATTTTTATAGTATAAGATAACAATTGTACCCTGTTATTTTATTTCAGACATCTGATTGGTCTAGGTTGATAATCCCCCTTCTTGTTTTCCAGATGGTACAACAAAGACATAACGAGAGGAAGAGCTGAGGAACTGCTGATGACAGAGGTAAAACAACGCCGACCTTCTTCAGTTTGGTGTTAAACTGTACTTCAGAAGGGAGACAACAGACATAGATTGGTGTTATACTGTACTTCAGAAGGGAGACAACAGACATAGATTGGTGTTATACTGTACTTCAGAAGGGAGACAACAGACATAGGTTGGTGTTATACTGTACTTCAGAAGGGAGACAACAGACATAGGTTGGTGTTAAACTGTACTTCAGAAGGGAGACAACAGACATAGATTGGTGTTATACTGTACTTCAGAAGGGAGACAACAGACATAGATTGGTGTTATACTGTACTTCAGAAGGGAGACAACAGACATAGTTTGGTGTTAAACTGTACTTCAGAAGGGAGACAACAGACATAGATTGGTGTTATACTGTACTTCAGAAGGGAGACAACAGACATAGATTGGTGTTAAACTGTACTTCAGAAGGGAGACAACAGACATAGATTGGTGTTATACTGTACTTCAGAAGGGAGACAACAGACATAGATTGGTGTTAAACTGTACTTCAGAAGGGAGACAACAGACATAGATTGGTGTTAAACTGTACTTCAGAAGGGAGACAACAGACATAGTTTGGTGTTAAACTGTACTTCAGAAGGGAGACAACAGACATAGATTGGTGTTAAACTGTACTTCAGAAGGGAGACAACAGACATAGATTGGTGTTATACTGTACTTCAGAAGGGAGACAACAGACATAGTTTGGTGTTATACTGTACTTCAGAAGGGAGACAACAGACATAGATTGGTGTTATACTGTACTTCAGAAGGGAGACAACAGACATAGATTGGTGTTAAACTGTACTTCAGAAGGGAGACAACAGACATAGTTTGGTGTTAAACTGTACTTCAGAAGGGAGACAACAGACATAGTTTGGTGTTAAACTGTACTTCAGAAGGGAGACAACAGACATAGATTGGTGTTAAACTGTACTTCAGAAGGGAGACAACAGACATAGATTGGTGTTATACTGTACTTCAGAAGGGAGACAACAGACATAGATTGGTGTTAAACTGTACTTCAGAAGGGAGACAACAGACATAGATTGGTGTTATACTGTACTTCAGAAGGGAGACAACAGACACAGTTTGGTGTTAAACTGTACTTCAGAAGGGAGACAACAGACATAGATTGGTGTTATACTGTACTTCAGAAGGGAGACAACAGACATAGTTTGGTGTTATACTGTACTTCAGAAGGGAGACAACAGACATAGATTGGTGTTAAACTGTACTTCAGAAGGGAGACAACAGACATAGATTGGTGTTAAACTGTACTTCAGAAGGGAGACAACAGACATAGGTTGGTGTTATACTGTACTTCAGAAGGGAGACAACAGACATAGATTGGTGTTAAACTGTACTTCAGAAGGGAGACAACAGACATAGTTTGGTGTTATACTGTACTTCAGAAGGGAGACAACAGACATAGATTGGTGTTAAACTGTACTTCAGAAGGGAGACAACAGACATAGTTTGGTGTTATACTGTACTTCAGAAGGGAGACAACAGACATAGATTGGTGTTAAACTGTACTTCAGAAGGGAGACAACAGACATAGTTTGGTGTTATACTGTACTTCAGAAGGGAGACAACAGACATAGATTGGTGTTAAACTGTACTTCAGAAGGGAGACAACAGACATAGATTGGTGTTAAACTGTACTTCAGAAGGGAGACAACAGACATAGATTGGTGTTAAACTGTACCTCAGAAGGGAGACAACAGACATAGATTGGTGTTAAACTGTACCTCAGAAGGGAGACAACAGACATAGATTGGTGTTATACTGTACTTCAGAAGGGAGACAACAGACATAGATTGGTGTTATACTGTACTTCAGAAGGGAGACAACAGACATAGATTGGTGTTATACTGTACTTCAGAAGGGAGACAACAGACATAGATTGGTGTTAAACTGTACCTCAGAAGGGAGACAACAGACATAGATTGGTGTTATACTGTACTTCAGAAGGGAGACAACAGACATAGATTGGTGTTATACTGTACTTCAGAAGGGAGACAACAGACATAGATTGGTGTTAAACTGTACCTCAGAAGGGAGACAACAGACATAGATTGGTGTTATACTGTACTTCAGAAGGGAGACAACAGACATAGATTGGTGTTATACTGTACTTCAGAAGGGAGACAACAGACATAGATTGGTGTTAAACTGTACCTCAGAAGGGAGACAACAGACATAGATTGGTGTTATACTGTACTTCAGAAGGGAGACAACAGACATAGATTGGTGTTATACTGTACTTCAGAAGGGAAACAACAGACATAGATTGGTGTTAAACTGTACTTCAGAAGGGAGACAACAGACATAGATTGGTGTTAAACTGTACTTCAGAAGGGAGACAACAGACATAGTTTGGTGTTAAACTGTACTTCAGAAGGGAGACAACAGACATAGTTTGGTGTTAAACTGTACTTCAGAAGGGAGACAACAGACATAGATTGGTGTTAAACTGTACTTCAGAAGGGAGACAACTGACATAGGTTGGTGTTAAACTGTACTTCAGAAGGGAGACAACAGACATAGTTTGGTGTTATACTGTACTTCAGAAGGGAGACAACAGACATAGTTTGGTGTTAAACTGTACTTCAGAAGGGAGACAACAGACATAGTTTGGTGTTATACTGTACTTCAGAAGGGAGACAACAGACATAGATTGGTGTTATACTGTACGTCAGAAGGGAGACAACAGACATAGATTGGTGTTAAACTGTACTTCAGAAGGGAGACAACAGACACAGTTTGGTGTTAAACTGTACTTCAGAAGGGAGACAACAGACATAGGTTGGTGTTATACTGTACTTCAGAAGGGAGACAACAGACATAGATTGGTGTTAAACTGTACTTCAGAAGGGAGACAACAGACACAGTTTGGTGTTAAACTGTACTTCAGAAGGGAGACAACAGACATAGATTGGTGTTATACTGTACTTCAGAAGGGAGACAACAGACATAGATTGGTGTTATACTGTACGTCAGAAGGGAGACAACAGACATAGATTGGTGTTAAACTGTACTTCAGAAGGGAGACAACAGACATAGATTGGTGTTATACTGTACTTCAGAAGGGAGACAACAGACATAGTTTGGTGTTAAACTGTACTTCAGAAGGGAGACAACAGACATAGATTGGTGTTATACTGTACTTCAGAAGGGAGACAACAGACATAGATTGGTGTTAAACTGTACTTCAGAAGGGAGACAACAGACATAGGTTGGTGTTAAACTGTACTTCAGAAGGGAGACAACAGACATAGATTGGTGTTAAACTGTACTTCAGAAGGGAGACAACAGACATAGTTTGGTGTTAAACTGTACTTCAGAAGGGAGACAACAGACATAGATTGGTGTTAAACTGTACTTCAGAAGGGAGACAACAGACATAGATTGGTGTTAAACTGTACTTCAGAAGGGAGACAACAGACATAGTTTGGTGTTAAACTGTACTTCAGAAGGGAGACAACAGACATAGATTGGTGTTAAACTGTACTTCAGAAGGGAGACAACAGACATAGATTGGTGTTAAACTGTACTTCAGAAGGGAGACAACAGACATAGATTGGTGTTATACTGTACTTCAGAAGGGAGACAACAGACATAGATTGGTGTTATTCTGTACTTCAGAAGGGAGACAACAGACATAGATTGGTGTTATACTGTACTTCAGAAGGGAGACAACAGACATAGATTGGTATTATACTGTACTTCAGAAGGGAGACAACAGACATAGATTGGTGTTAAACTGTACTTCAGAAGGGAGACAACAGACATAGATTGGTGTTAAACTGTACTTCAGAGGCGAGACAACAGACATAGATTGGTGTTAAACTGTACTTCAGAAGGGAGACAACAGACATAGTTTGGTGTTATACTGTACTTCAGAAGGGAGACAACAGACATAGATTGGTGTTAAACTGTACTTCAGAAGGGAGACAACAGACATAGATTGGTGTTAAACTGTACTTCAGAAGGGAGACAACAGACATAGATTGGTGTTATACTGTACTTCAGAAGGGAGACAACAGACATAGATTGGTGTTAAACTGTACCTCAGAAGGGAGACAACAGACATAGATTGGTGTTATACTGTACTTCAGAAGGGAGACAACAGACATAGATTGGTGTTAAACTGTACTTCAGAAGGGAGACAACAGACATAGATTGGTGTTATACTGTACTTCAGAAGGGAGACAACAGACATAGTTTGGTGTTATACTGTACTTCAGAAGGGAGACAACAGACATAGATTGGTGTTAAACTGTACTTCAGAAGGGAGACAACAGACATAGTTTGGTGTTATACTGTACTTCAGAAGGGAGACAACAGACATAGATTGGTGTTAAACTGTACTTCAGAAGGGAGACAACAGACATAGTTTGGTGTTATACTGTACTTCAGAAGGGAGACAACAGACATAGATTGGTGTTAAACTGTACTTCAGAAGGGAGACAACAGACATAGATTGGTGTTAAACTGTACTTCAGAAGGGAGACAACAGACATAGATTGGTGTTAAACTGTACCTCAGAAGGGAGACAACAGACATAGATTGGTGTTAAACTGTACCTCAGAAGGGAGACAACAGACATAGATTGGTGTTATACTGTACTTCAGAAGGGAGACAACAGACATAGATTGGTGTTATACTGTACTTCAGAAGGGAGACAACAGACATAGATTGGTGTTATACTGTACTTCAGAAGGGAGACAACAGACATAGATTGGTGTTAAACTGTACCTCAGAAGGGAGACAACAGACATAGATTGGTGTTATACTGTACTTCAGAAGGGAGACAACAGACATAGATTGGTGTTATACTGTACTTCAGAAGGGAAACAACAGACATAGATTGGTGTTAAACTGTACTTCAGAAGGGAGACAACAGACATAGTTTGGTGTTAAACTGTACTTCAGAAGGGAGACAACAGACATAGTTTGGTGTTATACTGTACTTCAGAAGGGAGACAACAGACATAGATTGGTGTTAAACTGTACTTCAGAAGGGAGACAACAGACATAGTTTGGTGTTATACTGTACTTCAGAAGGGAGACAACAGACATAGATTGGTGTTAAACTGTACTTCAGAAGGGAGACAACAGACATAGTTTGGTGTTAAACTGTACTTCAGAAGGGAGACAACAGACATAGGTTGGTGTTAAACTGTACTTCAGAAGGGAGACAACAGACATAGGTTGGTGTTAAACTGTACTTCAGAAGGGAGACAACAGACATAGTTTGGTGTTATACTGTACTTCAGAAGGGAGACAACAGACATAGTTTGGTGTTAAACTGTACTTCAGAAGGGAGACAACAGACATAGTTTGGTGTTATACTGTACTTCAGAAGGGAGACAACAGACATAGATTGGTGTTATACTGTACGTCAGAAGGGAGACAACAGACATAGATTGGTGTTAAACTGTACTTCAGAAGGGAGACAACAGACACAGTTTGGTGTTAAACTGTACTTCAGAAGGGAGACAACAGACATAGATTGGTGTTATACTGTACTTCAGAAGGGAGACAACAGACATAGATTGGTGTTATACTGTACTTCAGAAGGGAGACAACAGACATAGATTGGTGTTAAACTGTACTTCAGAAGGGAGACAACAGACACAGTTTGGTGTTAAACTGTACTTCAGAAGGGAGACAACAGACATAGATTGGTGTTATACTGTACTTCAGAAGGGAAACAACAGACATAGATTGGTGTTATACTGTACTTCAGAAGGGAGACAACAGACATAGTTTGGTGTTAAACTGTACTTCAGAAGGGAGACAACAGACATAGTTTGGTGTTATACTGTACTTCAGAAGGGAAACAACAGACATAGTTTGGTGTTATACTGTACTTCAGAAGGGAGAAGACAGACATTGTGGGCCTGATTCAATCAAAAAGCAAGGTTATCAGAATTACAACCAGACAAACTGAAACTAGAGAGAAAACATGTTTTTGTTATCCCTAAAAAAGTATAACTGTAAAAAATTATGTTTTTTATGTTTGAAAATGAGATCATGTTTTGAATTTATCCAGAAAATTTGGTTACCGGATTTGATTGAATAAATTCCTGTATCTTGCCCCATCAACACGGATGCAAAAGCTGCGTTTTGCAAGATGCATGTCCACACGCACGCGCACACGCACACACACACACACACACACACACAGAGTGAAAGATGACATTTGAAACAATGGAGTAGGTTGCTCAGGTCCAGGATTTCCTGTTGTAAATGTGTCATAATCGCTATTACAGACAGATGGTGTCAGTGGGAGGGTAGGGTTAGGGTTGTGTAGTGTGACAGTAGGAGGGTTAGGGTTGTGTAGTGTGACAGTTGGAGGGTTAGGGTTGTGTAGTGTGACAGAAGGAGGGTTAGGGTTGTGTAGTGTGACAGTAGAAGGGTTAGGGTTGTGTAGTGTGACAGTGGAAGGGTTAGGGTTGTGTAGTGTGACAGTAGGAGGGTTGTGTAGTGTGACAGTAGGAGGGTTAGGGTTGTGTAGTGTGACAGTAGGAGGGTTAGGGTTGTGTAGTGTGACAGTAGGAGGGTTAGGGTTGTGTAGTGTGACAGTAGAAGGGTTAGGGTTGTGTAGTGTGACAGTGGAAGGGTTAGGGTTGTGTAGTGTGACAGTAGGAGGGTTAGGGTTGTGTAGTGTGACAGTAGAAGGGTTAGGGTTGTGTAGTGTGACAGTAGGAGGGTTAGGGTTGTGTAGTGTGAAAGTAGGAGGGTTAGGGTTGTGTAGTGTGACAGTAGGAGGGTTAGGGTTGTGTAGAGGGTTAGGGTTGTGTAGTGTGATGGTGGGAGGGTTAGGGTTGTCTAGTGTGATGGTGGGAGGGTTAGGGTTGTGTAGTGTGACAGTAGAAGGGTTAGGGTTGTGTAGTGTGACAGTGGGAGGGTTAGGGTTGTGTAGTGTGACAGTAGGAGGGTTAGGGTTGTGTAGAGGGTTAGGGTTGTGTAGTGTGACGGTGGTAGGGAAGGGTTAGGGTTGTGTAGTGTGACAGTAGAAGGGTTAGGGTTGTGTAGTGTGACAGTAGGAGGGTTAGGGTTGTGTAGTCTGACAGTAGAAGGGTTAGGGTTGTGTAGTGTGACAGTAGAAGGGTTAGGGTTGTGTAGTGTGACAGTAGGAGGGTTAGGGTTGTGTAGTGTGATGGTGGGAGGGTTAGGGTTGTGTAGTGTGACAGTAGGAGGGTTAGGGTTGTGTAGTGTGACAGTAGAAGGGTTAGGGTTGTGTAGTGTGATTGTGGGAGGGTTAGGGTTGTGTAGTGTGACGGTAGGAGGGTTAGGGTTGTGTAGTGTGACAGTGGAAGGGTTAGGGTTGTGTAGTGTGACAGTAGAAGGGTTAGGGTTGTGTAGTGTGACAGTAGGAGGGTTAGGGTTGTGTAGTGTGACAGTGGAAGGGTTAGGGTTGTGTAGTGTGACAGTAGAAGGGTTGGGGTTGTGTAGTGTGACAGTAGAAGGGTTAGGGTTGTGTAGTGTGACAGTAGGAGGGTTAGGGTTGTGTAGTGTGACAGTAGGAGGGTTGTGTAGTGTGACAGTAGGAGGGTTAGGGTTGTGTAGTGTGACAGTAGGAGGGTTAGGGTTGTGTAGTGTGATCGTGGGAGGGTTAGGGTTGTGTAGTGTGACAGTAGAAGGGTTATGGTTGTGTAGTGTGACAGTAGGAGGGTTAGGGTCGTGTAGTGTGACAGTAGGAGGGTTAGGGTTGTGTAGTGTGACGGTAGGAGGGTTAGGGTTGTGTAGAGGGTTAGGGTTGTGTAGTGTGACAGTGGGAGGGTTAGGGTTGTGTAGTGTGACAGTAGAAGGGTTAGGGTTGTGTAGTGTGACAGTAGGAGGGTTAGGGTTGTGTAGTGTGACAGTAGAAGGGTTAGGGTTGTGTAGTGTGACAGTAGGAGGGTTAGGGTTGTGTAGTGTGACGGTGGGAGGGTTAGGGTTGTGTAGTGTGACAGTAGAAGGGTTAGGGTTGTGTATTGTGACAGTAGGAGGGTTAGGGTTGTGTAGTGTGACAGTAGAAGGGTTAGGGTTGTGTAGTGTGACAGTAGAAGGGTTAGGGTTGTTTAGTGTGACAGTGGGAGGGTTAGGGTTGTGTAGAGGGTTAGGGTTGTGTAGTGTGATGGTGGGAGTGTTAGGGTTGTGTAGTGTGACAGTAGAAGGGTTAGGGTTTTGTAGTGTGACAGTAGAAGGGTTAGGGTTGTGTAGTGTGACAGTAGGAGGGTTAGGGTTGTGTAGTGTGACAGTAGGAGGGTTAGGGTTGTGTAGTGTGATGGTGGGAGGGTTAGGGTTGTGTAGTGTGACAGTAGGAGGGTTAGGGTCGTGTAGTGTGACAGTAGGAGGGTTAGGGTTGTGTAGTGTGACAGTAGAAGGGTTAGGGTTGTGTAGTGTGACAGTAGGAGGGTTAGGGTTGTGTAGTGTGACAGTGGAAGGGTTAGGGTTGAGTAGTGTGACAGTAGAAGGGTTAGGGTTGTGTAGTGTGACAGTAGGAGGGTTAGGGTTGTGTAGTGTGACAGTAGGAGGGTTAGGGTTGTGTAGTGTGACAGTAGGAGGGTTAGGGTTGTGTAGTGTGATGGCGGGAGGGTTAGGGTTGTGTAGTGTGACAGTAGGAGGGTTAGGGTTGTGTAGTGTGACAGTAGGAGGGTTAGGGTTGTGTAGTGTGACAGTGGAAGGGTTAGGGTTGTGTAGTGTGACGGTGGGAGGGTTAGGGTTGTGTAGTGTGACAGTAGGAGGGTTAGGGTTGTGTAGTGTGACAGTAGGAGGGTTAGGGTTGTGTAGTGTGACAGTAGGAGGGTTAGGGTTGTGTAGTGTGACAGTAGGAGGGTTAGGGTTGTGTAGTGTGACAGTAGGAGGGTTAGGGTTGTGTAGTGTGACAGTAGGAGGGTTAGTGTTGTGTAGTGTGGCAGTAGAAGGGTTAGGGTTGTGTAGTGTGACATTAGAAGGGTTAGGGTTGTGTAGTGTGACAGTAGGAGGGTTAGGGTTGTGTAGTGTGACAGTAGGAGGGTTAGGGTTGTGTAGTGTGATGGTGGGAGTGTTAGGGTTGTGTAGTGTGACAGTAGGAGGGTTAGGGTCGTGTAGTGTGACAGTAGGAGGGTTAGGGTTGTGTAGTGTGACAGTAGAAGGGTTAGGGTTGTGTAGTGTGACAGTAGGAGGGTTAGGGTTGTGTAGTGTGACAGTGGAAGGGTTAGGGTTGAGTAGTGTGACAGTAGAAGGGTTAGGGTTGTGTAGTGTGACAGTAGGAGGGTTAGGGTTGTGTAGTGTGACAGTAGAAGGGTTAGGGTTGTGTAGTGTTATGGTGGGAGGGTTAGGGTTGTGTAGTGTGACAGTAGGAGGGTTAGGGTTGTGTAGTGTGACAGTAGGAGGGTTAGGGTTGTGTAGTGTGACAGTAGGAGGGTTAGGGTTGTGTAGTGTGACAGTGGAAGGGTTAGGGTTGTGTAGTGTGATAGTGGTAGTGTAGGTATGGGTTGTGTAGTGTGACGGTGGTAGGGTAGGTATGGGTTGTGTAGAGTGACGGTGGCAGGGTATAATGGGTTGTGTAGTGTGACGGTGGTATGGAAGGGTTAGGGTTGTGTAGTGTGATAGTGGTAGGGTAGGTATGGGTTGTGTAGTGTGATAGTGGTAGGGTAGGTATGGGTTGTGTGGTGTGATAGTGGTAGGGTAGGTATGGGTTGTGTAGTGTGATAGTGGTAGGGTAGGTATGGGTTGTGTAGTGTGATAGTGGTAGGGTAGGTATGGGTTGTGTAGAGTGATGGTGGTAGGGTAGGTATGGGTTGTGTAGAGTGACGGTGGTAGGGTAGGTATGGGTTGTGTAGAGTGACGGTGGTATGGAAGGGTTAGGTTTGTGTAGTGGGACGGTGGTAGTGTAGGTATGGGTTGTGTAGAGTGACGGTGGTAGGGTAGGTATGGGTTGTGTAGAGTGATGGTGGTAGGGTAGGTATGGGTTGTGTAGAGTGACGGTGGTAGGGTAGGTATGGGTTGTGTAGAGTGACGGTGGTAGGGTAGGTATGGGTTGTGTAGAGTGATGGTGGTAGGGTAGGTATGGGTTGTGTAGAGTGACGGTGGTAGGGTAGGTATGGGTTGTGTAGAGTGACGGTGGTAGGGTAGGTATGGGTTGTGTAGAGTGACGGTGGTAGGGTAGGTATGGGTTGTGTAGAGTGACGGTGGTAGGGAAGGGTTAGGTTTGTTTAGTGTGACGGTGGTAGGGAAGGGTTAGGTTTGTTTAGTGTGACGGTGGTAGGGAAGGGTTAGGGTTGTGTAGTGTGACGGTGGTAGGGTAGGTATGGGTTGTGTAGAGTGACGGTGGTAGGGTAGGTATGGGTTGTGTAGAGTGATGGTGGTAGGGTAGGTATGGGTTGTGTAGAGTGACGTTGGTAGGGTAGGTATGGGTTGTGTAGAGTGATGGTGGTAGGGTAGGTATGGGTTGTGTAGAGTGACGGTGGTAGGGTAGGTATGGGTTGTGTAGAGTGACGGTGGTAGGGTAGGTATGGGTTGTGTAGAGTGACGGTGGTAGGGTAGGTATGGGTTGTGTAGAGTGACGGTGGTAGGGTAGGTATGGGTTGTGTAGAGTGACGGTGGTAGGGTAGGTATGGGTTGTGTAGAGTGACGGTGGTAGGGAAGGGTTAGGTTTGTTTAGTGTGACGGTGGTAGGGAAGGGTTAGGTTTGTTTAGTGTGACGGTGGTAGGGAAAGGTTAGGGTTGTGTAGTGTGACGGTGGTAGGGTAGGTATGGGTTGTGTAGAGTGACGGTGGTAGGGTAGGTATGGGTTGTGTAGAGTGATGGTGGTAGGGTAGGTATGGGTTGTGTAGAGTGATGGCAGTAGGGTAGGTATGGGTTGTGTAGAGTGACGGTGGTAGGGTAGGTATGGGTTGTGTAGAGTGACGGTGGTAGGGTAGGTATGGGTTGTGTAGAGTGATGGTGGTAGGGTAGGTATGGGTTGTGTAGAGTGACGGTGGTAGGGTAGGTATGGGTTGTGTAGAGTGATGGTGGTAGAGTAGGTATGGGTTGTGTAGAGTGACGGTGGTAGGGTAGGTATGGGTTGTGTAGAGTGACGGTGGAAGGGAAGGGTTAGGTTTGTTTAGTGTGACGGTGGTAGGGAAGGGTTAGGGTTGTGTAGTGTGACAATGGGAGATTAGAATGGGTGTTGTGCATTTCAAGCTCCCGTCCATTCGGGAGTCTCACTGTGCTATCTTGTCAAGCCTTATTCACATAATACCCTAAGTAGACATTGAAAATATTGACTATGATATGACATACAACAAATTCAACGTAATGAACTCAGCAGATGGCTTGAATTATAATTCATTTTTTCTGACGATTATGATTTATCCTACTCAAATGAAATGTTGCGTTTGTTTGTGCAGGGTAAGGAAGGAGCCTTTATGGTGCGAGACTCCAGGCATGCAGGCGTCTACACTGTTTCCGTCTTCACTAAAGCCCCAGGGTAACTACTGCCTGTTTCAGCCATGTCGCTCAGCTTCAATGACAGTCAGTTAAAGGGATGATCTGTGATTGGTATTTTGACATCCCTAGCACTGTCTATGAATTTGAGAGTGGTTACATATGTCCAGCCCCATCTCTCAGCTTTTTATCAAAACAGTGGTGAGTTGCCTGTTTGTTATTGTTTGAACTGCATAATGCACGTTTAAAGAGTTTGCTATGGCATAGTGACATGATGATCAACCACGTTCAGATCCAACGGGCAGAAGAACCCGCGGGTGAAGCACTACCAGATCAGACAGTCAGAGGCAGAGGAGACGTCCAAGTTTTACCTGGCAGAGAAATACCTGTTCATGACCATTCCTGAGCTCATCCAGTACCACCAACACAACGCTGCAGGTACCTAATGCATCTGTTTACAGCCGGGCCAGTGTGACCTATTTGGATTTGTACCCAGGTCGACTGTGTTTGTTAGTCCGTTGAGATAAAGGCATCTTCAGGGGTCATGTAAGGTTCCACCAGGTTCCACCAGCATGGATCTTCCACAGTAGAGAGGGAGATGGGAGATGAGTGTTAATGTAGTGTGAAATCCTGTAGCTCCCTGTGGGAGGAGCTATAGGAGGACGGGCTCATTGTAATAGCTGGAATGTAGTCAATGGAAAGGAGTCAAACACGTTGTTTCCATGTGTTTGATCTGTTAGGTACCATTCAATTTATTCCAATCCACCCATTACAATGAGCCCGTATAGCTCCTCCCACCAGCCTCCTCTGTGTGAAATGGTTCTATACATTCTATGGCCCAGATGTTCTCCCCTTAGTATAGGGTACAATCATTTTCTTAGTATAGGGTACAATCGTTTCCTTAGTATAGGGTACAATCATTTTCTTAGTATAGGGTACAATAATTTTCTTAGTATAGGGTACAATAATTTCCTTAGTATAGGGTACAATCATTTCCTTAGTATAGGGTACAATCATTTTCTTAGTATAGGGTACAATAATTTCCTTAGTATAGGGTACAATCATTTTCTTAGTATAGGGTACAATCATTTTCTTAGTATAGGGTACAATCATTTTCTTAGTATAGGGTACAATCATTTCCTTAGTATAGGGTACAATCATTTTCTTAGTATAGGGTACAATCGTTTCCTTAGTATAGGGTACAATCATTTCCTTAGTATAGGGTACAATCATTTCCTTAGTATAGGGTACAATCATTTCCTTAGTATAGGGTACAATCATTTCCTTAGTATAGGGTACAATCATTTCCTTAGTATAGGGTACAATCATTTCCTTAGTATAGGGTACAATCATTTCCTTAGTATAGGGTACAATCATTTCCTTAGTATAGGGTACAATCATTTCCTTAGTATAGGGTACAATCATTTCCTTAGTATAGGGTACAATCATTTCCTTAGTATAGGGTACAATCATTTCCTTAGTATAGGGTACAATCGTTTCCTTAGTATAGGGTACAATCATTTCCTTACAGCAACATTCTACAGAGGAAACTGGCTGTAATATAAAAGTGAATGTGTTATATTGTTAAAGCAGAACAGCCTAAAGCCTCTACATTATCTAACTACCGGTATATGCACATTTAGTTTTGATTTAGGTTTGTTGCTTCATCCTGTGTGTGTGTGTGTGTGTGTGTGTGTGTGTGTGTGTGTGTGTGTGTGTGTGTGTGTGTGTGTGTGTGTGGTGTGCATGAATTTGTGCGTTTGTGTGTCTGGTCTCTGCAGGTCTAATCACTCGACTGAGGCATCCCATCTCTCAGGGTAGAGAGAGCTTTCAGAGCCCTGCAGAACTCTCAAAAGGTCAGAGGTCGACCTGCTGCTCCTGCCTCTAGGCAGCCAGCAACCATTTTATTTGGTTATTGATTATAGTTACCATAGAGATAGTTAGAGGACTAATTTTTGTAACTGGTTATAGCGTCTGTAACAGCAGAGCTGTCTATACGCAGTCCTCTAACTATCTCTATGGAAGTTACCTAACCCTGAATTAATGACAATTACAAAGCTCAAACACAAAGCAGATAACAGACCAGGTACGTGTTATCGATAAGTTACTTACTGTATAATAAAGATATGCTTATATGTTATAGATAAGTTACTGTATAATAAAGATATGCTTATATGTTATAGATAAGTTACTGTATAATAAAGATATGCTTATATGTTATAGATAAGTTACTGTATAATAAAGATATGCTTATATGTTATAGATAAGTTACTGTATAATAAATATAAGATCAAACATAACAGATGGATGATAGTGAGAATTGGCATGTGTTTTGCTACTCTAAAAGCATTTGGACTGGGATGACATTAGTGGTGATGTAAGGTGTGATGAGGTACCCAGGTTTAGCAGCCAATAGGTAGGCAGCTCCACCACACCCTGAAAACGTCCAGACAGGAGGGACTACCTGGAGGAGAATGTGGCAGACAACCACAATGTACTATGTTGTGTTCAGCTTTGATGTATCTTCCAATAATTGCATTAGTATGTCAGTCATTATTACCTCACCCTTCCTCCCCTCCCCCTTCCACCCTTCCTCCCCTTCCCCTCTCTCCCCTTCCACCTTCCTCTACCTTCCCTCTCCCTCTCTCTCCCCTTCCACCCCCCTCCTCCCCCCCCCTCCCCTCTCTCCCCTTCCACCCTTCCTCTACCTCACCCCTCCCTCTCTCTCCCCTTCCACCCTCCCTCTCCCTCTCTCTCCCTTCCACCCGTCCTCTACCTCACCCCTCCCTCTCTCTCCCTTCCACCCTCCCTCTCCCTTCCCTCTCTCCCCCTTCCACCCTTCCTCTCCCTTCCCCCTCCCTCTCTCTCCCCTTCCACCCTTCCTCTCCCTTCCCCCTCCCTCTCTCTCCCCTTCCACCCTTCCTCTACCTACCCCCTCCCTCTCTCTCCCCTTCCACCCTCCCTCTCCCTTCTCCCTCCCTCTCTCTCCCCTTCCACCCTTCCTCTACCTCCCCCTCCCTCTCTCTCCCCTTCCACCCTCCCTCTCCCTTCCCTCTCTCCCCTTCCACCCTTCCTCTACCTACCCCCTCCCTCTCTCTCCCCTCCCACCCTTCCTCTACCTACCCCCTCCCTCTCTCTCCCCTTCCACCCTCCCTCTCCCTTCCCTCTCTCCCCTTCCACCCTTCCTCTACCTACCCCCTCCCTCTCTCTCCCCTTCCACCCTTCCTCTACCTACCCCCTCCCTCTCTCTCCCCTTCCACCCTTCCTCTACCTACCCCCTCCCTCTCTCTCCCCTTCCACCCTTCCTCTACCTACCCCCTCCCTCTCTCTCCCCTTCCACCCTTCCTCTACCTACCCCCTCCCTCTCTCTCCCCTTCCACCCTCCCTCTCCCTTCCCTCTCTCCCCTTCCACCCTTCCTCTACCTTCCCTCTCCCTCTCTCTCCCCTTCCACCCTTCCGCTCCCTTCCCCCTCCCTCTCTCTCCCCTTCCACCCTTCCTCTACCTACCCCCTCCCTCTCTCTCCCCTTCCACCCTTCCTCTACCTCACCCCTCCCTCTCTCTCCCCTTCCACCCTCCCTCTCCCTCTCTCTCCCCTTCCACCCTTCCTCTACCTCACCCCTCCCTCTCTCTCCCCTTCCACCCTTCCTCTACCTCACCCCTCCCTCTCTCTCCCCTTCCACCCTCCCTCTCCCTTCCCTCTCTCCCCTTCCACCCTCCCTCTCCCTTCTCCCTCCCTCTCTCTCCCCTTCCACCCTTCCTCTACCTACCCCCTCCCTCTCTCTCCCCTTCCACCCTCCCTCTCCCTTCCCTCTCTCCCCTTCCACCCTCCCTCTCCCTCTCTCTCCCCTTCCACCCTTCCTCTACCTTCCCTCTCCCTCTCTCTCCCCTTCCACCCTCCCTCTCCCTCTCTCTCCCCTTCCACCCTTCCTCTACCTCACCCCTCCCTCTCTCTCCCCTTCCACCCTTCCTCTACCTCACCCCTCCCTCTCGCTCCCCTTCCACCCTCCCTCTCCCTTCTCCCTCCCTCTCTCTCCCCTTCCACCCTCCCTCTACCTACCCCCTCCCTCTCTCTCCCCTTCCACCCTCCCTCACCCCTCCCTCGCTCTCCCCTTCCACCCTTCCTCTACCTCACCCCTCCCTCTCTCTCCCCTTCCACCCTCCCTCTCCCTTCCCTCTCTCTCCCCTTCCACCCTCCCTCTCCCTTCCCTCTCTCCCCTTCCACCCTCCCTCTCCCTTCTCCCTCCCTCTCTCTCCCCTTCCACCCTCCCTCTCCCTTCCCTCTCTCCCCTTCCACCCTCCCTCTCCCTTCTCTCTCTCCCCTTCCACCCTCCCTCTCCCTTCTCCCTCCCTCTCTCTCCCCTTCCACCCTTCCTCTACCTACCCCCTCCCTCTCTCTCCCCTTCCACCCTCCAGGTCAGTGGGAGGTAGACCCGGCAGAGCTGATTCTGGGTGAGGAAGTGGGCAGCGGTCAGTTTGGCCTGGTACTCCAGGGGCGGTGGAGGGAGCGCAGGGTAGCTGTGAAGATGGTCCGGGAGGGAGCCATGTCTGAGGAGGACTTTAAAGAGGAGGCCAGGGTCATGACGTGAGTGGACTTTATAGTGGGGGGGGGGACATCTTAGAAGATACCCTATTCCCTACATAGTGGACTTTATAGTGGGGGGGGACATCTTAGAAGATACCCTATTCCCTACATAGTGGACTTTATAGTGTGGGGGGCATCTTAGAAGATACCCTATTCACTACATAGTGGACTTTATAGTGTGGGGGGGAGACATCTTAGAAGATACCCTATTCCCTACATAGTGGACTTTATAGTGTGGGGAGGACATCTTAGAAGATACCCTATTCCCTACATAGTGGACTTTATAGTGGGGGGAGACATCTTAGAAGATACCCTATTCCCTACATAGTGGACTTTATAGTGTGGGGGGGGGGGGGGGGACATCTTAGAAGATACCCTATTCCCTACATAGTGGACTTTATAGTGTGGGGGGGACATCTTAGAAGATACCCTATTCCCTACATAGTGGACTTTATAGTGTGGGGGGGGGGGGACATCTTAGAAGATACCCTATTCCCTACATAGTGGACTTTATAGTGTGGGGGGGGACATCTTAGAAGATACCCTATTCACTACATAGTGGACTTTATAGTGTGGGGGGGAGACATCTTAGAAGATACCCTATTCCCTACATAGTGGACTTTATAGTGTGGGGGGGACATCTTAGAAGATACCCTATTCCCTACATAGTGGACTTTATAGTGGGGGGAGACATCTTAGAAGATACCCTATTCCCTACATAGTGGACTTTATAGTGTGGGGGGGGGGGGACATCTTAGAAGATACCCTATTCCCTACATAGTGGACTTTATAGTGTGGGGGGGGACATCTTAGAAGATACCCTATTCCCTACATAGTGGACTTTATAGTGTGGGGGGGGGGACATCTTAGAAGATACCCTATTCCCTACATAGTGGACTTTATAGTGTGTGGGGGGGACATCTTAGAAGATACCCTATTCCCTACATAGTGGACTTTATAGTGGGGGGAGACATCTTAGAAGATACCCTATTCCCTACATAGTGGACTTTATAGTGTGGGGGGGGGGGGACATCTTAGAAGATACCCTATTCCCTACATAGTGGACTTTATAGTGTGGGGGGGGACATCTTAGAAGATACCCTATTCACTACATAGTGGACTTTATAGTGGGGGGGGGGGGGACATCTTAGAAGATACCCTATTCACTACATAGTGGACTTTATAGTGGGGGGAGACATCTTAGAAGATACCCTATTCACTACATAGTGGACAATTTGTAACAAGGCTGTGTCTCAAATTACACACTGGACCCGTGCTATGTAATGACCTACTTCTGATCTGTGTGTGTGTGTGTGTGTGTGTATATGTGTGTGTATATGTGTGTGTATATGTGTGTGTGTATTGCAGGATGCTGTCCCACTGTAAGCTGGTACAGCTGTATGGTGTGTGTACCCAGCATTCTCCCATGTGTCTGGTGTTTGAGTTGATGGAGCAGGGCTGCCTGTCAGACTACCTCCGAGCCAGGAGGGGGCGTATGTCCCAGGACACCCTACTGGGGATGTGTCTGGACGTCAGTGAAGGGATGGCATACCTGGAGAGCAACAACTTCATCCACAGAGACCTGGTAACCCACCCAAAGACCTGAACATTTGTGTTTATGAGCGTGTGCATGCGTACGTGCTTGCCTGCGTGTGTTTATGAGCGTGTGCATGCGTACGTGCTTGCCTGCGTGTGTTTATGAGCGTGTGCATGCGTACGTGCTTGCCTGAGTGCGAGTGAGCTTGTTTAGTCACAATTTATCTCAAGTACATTTCACAAATCTCAACACATTTTACAGAGAAAATTTAAATGAATTTATAGAACGAAAACACAGAACAGCTTAGAAAGGGTTGTTTTACCTCACTGGTCATAGCATCAAGGAACTGGAAGACATCTCTGCTTGGTTAAGGCCTAGATGGATTTTCAGTGATAATGGACTGTATAGAATAGAAGATGGACAAACTACTGCAGATCATAAGTGTGTGTTCTGAACCCAACCCTCACAGGCAGCCAGAAACTGTCTGGTCTCCTGTAACAACGTGGTGAAGGTGTCTGATTTTGGAATGACCAGGTGAGTTTGTGACAGACTGGTTGATGCCTATTGATAAAGGCCAGAATATATGGTGATTCAGGGTGAAGACTTGAACCAGGGACCCACCCTGACAGGGAAACTACCACCGGTGTGTTAAAGGGTCAGACTTCTCTACAGGGGGCACTGTGTATCTATACATGGAAGCTGCAGAGACGCACACAGACAACCGTATGTCCTTCCCTGTCCTGTCCTACCAGGTTTGTTCTAGATGACCAGTACACCAGCTCTCAGGGCTCTAAGTTCCCCATCAAGTGGTCTTCTCCTGAAGTCATCAAGTACTGCAAGTTCAGCAGCAAGTCTGACGTCTGGTCCTTTGGTAGGTTTATATTTATCCTCTCTGAGACCGTCGTGCATGGTCAGACACTGAGCTTCTTCAACTTAGAAAATGTATACTAGAGGTATGATGAATTAATGTTGAATCCTCTCCTCCCCTCCTCTCCAGGTGTGTTTATGTGGGAGGTGTATACTGAGGGGCGTCTGCCATATGAGAACCGGTCTAATGGTGAGGTGGTGGAGGCCCTGAATGCAGGCCTGAGGCTGCTGAAACCCAGACAGGCCCCAGAGGCTGTGCATCTCCTCATGGAGTGGTGCTGGAAGGAGGTGGGTGGGAAGGACCTACCTGGTTCGCACCTGTACTGTTAGGGTAGTGTGGGTGGGTGTGTGGGTGGGTGGGTAAGGTGTGAGTGGGTGTAGTGTGTGTGTGTGGGTGGGTAAGGTGTGAGTGGGTGTAGTGTGGGGGTGTGTGTGGGTGGGTAAGGTGTGAGTGGGTGTAGTGTGGGGGTGTGTGTGAGTGGGTGTAGTATGGGGGTGTGTGTGGGTGGGTAAGGTGTGAGTGGGTGTAGTGTGGGTGGGTGGGTAAGGTGTGAGTGGGTGTAGTGTGGGGGTGTGTGTGGGTGGGTAGGGTGTGAGTGGGTGTAGTGTGGGGGTGTGTGTGAGTGGGTGTAGTATGGGTGTGTGTGTGGGTGGGTAAGGTGTGAGTGGGTGTAGTGTGGGTGGGTGGGTAAGGTGTGAGTGGGTGTAGTGTGGGGGTGTGTGTGGGTGGGTAGGGTGTGAGTGTGTGTGAGTGGGTGTAGTGTGGGTGGGTAGGGTGTGAGTGGGTGTAGTGTGGGGGTGTGTGTGAGTGGGTGTAGTGTGGGGGTGTGTGTGTGTGGGTAAGGTGTGTTTTAAGCATAATGTCTTGTGATTGATCTGTCTCTTCCTGTGTAGAAACCAGAGGACCGTCCATCCTTTGCTCTCCTGCTGCACGAGCTGGCCTCTCTCTCAGATCTCTGAGCCTGAATGGACAAGCTATTCAACCAAACCTAGTCTGCTAACTAGCTATCCGGGGTAAATCATGGAAGAATCATTTGCTCAATAAAACTGAAGATACTATACAAAAAAGACTTAGCTAGCTGTATTTATGTTATTTATTAATTTCCTTCTAGTTTCTATTTCTTACTTTTTTTTATAGCAACCATCTTTTTTATAAAATGAAGAAGTCTACTTCTCTCGTGTCATGATTTCTTGTTTCTGTCTATTGTGTTTATTAGTTGTCTCATAAGCTTACTGTTTGATTTCCCTGTCTGTCGTTCCAAGTCTGACTGTCCATCACAACCCATTTACTCACATGATGTCATAATGTAGGCTATTCCCATCACCCTTCTACATACGTCCTTAAGCACTAGGATCTCTGTATAGCAGGCTCCTGCCGCCAGAAAACGAAATAACCACAATGCATAATATTCATAATAGTTCACTTGTCAATACAGTAATTGTAGGTGCTTTTAATGTATCCGGGGTTCTCAGGCAGATGTACACACACACACACACACACACACACACACACACACACACACACAAACTGAGCCTTGATAAAGTATGAACGTATTCTAAGTCTGTGGTTCCTGACAGCCCTACATGCCTGCTCTGGTTGCTGTGACAACGAGGTCTGACTGGGTACCCATACTGGCATAGTAATACCCTGTCAGGCAGAGAGTATACGCAGAATTACATATAGGAACTCTGTGGGAGTATAGATAGACATGATAGAATAGATAGATAGATATAGATTGACATATAGATATAAATATACAGTAGATAGAACATCACCTACAGAGAAAACTCCATCCAGTATACAGTTTTAGGCCTATTCTACTCAACCAACCTCTATATACAATCCATTGTAAGTTGACTGAACTAAATTCTACAAATATTTACTTTACTTCTAAGAACACCTGTGTCTATAAAATAGCACACTAGGCCTATACAGTCCTGTCAAGGACGCTGTAATCTGTGCAGTTGATGTGATCAAAGTTTGACACCATCTCTGTCATGAAAACTGGGTCATTGAGTGGTGCCTGTGCAGTGCATGGCAAGTAAGTAATATCTAATCAAATGGACCTGGTGAAGAATGTGCAGCAGGTTTCAATGTAGGCCTAATGGTTATAATATGATTTCAAGGGGAATAGTTTGTAACGAATAGCGATAGATAGGCGACATTGCAAATACAAATACATTATTTCATTTTGACGATACAAAAGCCCCATCGCAAGGCGTTTTGAGTGTCGGTCTGTGAAACAACATTGGCCATATTCAGCACCATCCTCCTGCCTGTGTGAGTGACTGTCTCTTTAAGGAAATACACTTGCAGCCATTTTCTGCTCTTTGTGTGGGGTGGATTATTCGGCTGTGCGCTGAGAGAAACGAGAGCATCAATCGGGGAAAAGGCCAGGAAAACTTCAATAAAACATTGGATTTTCGTCGCACAGTGAGACATTGTCCGCCCTAATTATCCTGGACGGACATGCAAGTTGAAGGTATGTGCAAAATGTAAATATGTTGCCAGCGCACGGCAAAGATGTGCGGGTAGCCTAAACTCCCTTCTCGACCGGAGGCTGCGATAGATGCACAGAACCTGCGGTGTTTCTCCTATCTTGCATGGTGCACCATCACTGTACCTTTGGAAGCAATTCACCTATTTTCTTCTCCCATTTTTAAAACATTGATAACAAATAAACACATCGGATTCTATCATTCATTCATTTTTGCGCTCGTTTGCCTCTTCACTTATTCGGTGAATGAACCACCCCGTTATTTCAGGCAGTGTATTGATAGCATCATACTCCGACAGATGGGTGGGGTGAACGAGGTTTTGTGTGTGGCACTGTCTGTAGGGAAATATTTGTACATGAAAATAGGCTACGGGTGATATGAATATCACACAATGCATTTTGTCTTATAATAAAACAATTATATACAATTATATTATGTTATAGTGAAATGTTCCGAGAGATACATTGGTTACAACTAGTGGAGATTAGTTCAAAAACGTGTAGTCTACCCGTCGACTAAATTCTTTATAGTTTTGATTGTCGTTATATCCGTTCAGCGTCACCTCGTTGACAAAAGGCAGGTTTACAAATATCAATGTAGCCACATTTTCATTGTAAGATGCGTCCTTCCAACCCAGGCCTCATGATGCTGTTCTAGACTGATGCACGGATGACATGTTCATCCACTTCCGTTATGTAGGCAATGGATTCTCCAACCTTTAAATTAATGATTTTTTTCCCACACTCCAATAGTTAATAACCCTTTGACTTGATTCGACTGTAACACTTGAAAGGTGTGTTTATGTGGATCCCCATTGGCTTTTGCAGAAGCAGCAGCTACTTCTTCTGGGGTCTACAAAAAACACAGAACATGACAGGTAACAAAACACTGATACACTGATAGACAAGGACAGTCACACACATTTTAAATACAATGACAAACAACACAATACAAACAATACAACAACAAAACATGTGTGTGTGTCCATTCACAACCCCGCCGTTCCATGAGTTGTGGTTTAATCCTTTTTTTAAAGCTAATTTTGCTGTTTGCTTGAGTAATTGGAGATGGCTGGGAGTTTCATGCGATCATGGCTCTTTAAAACTGTGCGTTGCCGTGAACTGTTTTGGAGTAGCGGACTGTGAAGAGACCTCTGGTGGCATATCTTGTGGCGTATTTATGGGTGTTTGAGCTGAATGTTATTTGATTTTGTAGTCAATCTGGAATATTCATCACAGTAATATTTCTCATAAAAACTACAAGAGAAGCAGTTCATTCCTCATCGACCCTCAACCAGGAAAGACTGGCATTCCATCCATTATACTCCATTCCATCCATTATCCTCCATTCCATCCATTGTACTCCATGCCATCCATTATCCTCCATTCCATCCATTATACTCCATTCCATCCATTATCCTCCATTCCATCCGTTATCCTCCATTCCATCCATTGTACTCCATTCCATCCATTATCCTCCATTCCATCCATTATCCTCCATTCAATCCATTATCCTCCATTCCATCCATTATCCTCCATTCCATCGATTATCCTCCATTCCATCCATTGTACTCCATTCCATCCATTATCCTCCATTCCATCCATTGTACTCCATTCCATCCATTGTACTCCATTCCAGCCATTATTATGAGCTGTTCTCCCCTCAGCAGCCTCCACTGATGGTCAGTTAAGGGCAAGGCGTGCTGCTCTGTTTTGAGACAGCTGCTGCTTTTCTAGGTCATTCTTTGCTGTACTTGACCATATTACGAGACAATAATCAAGATGGGACAAGATCAGAGCCTGAACAACTAGTACAGTTAATTTTTGTATCAAAAATGCAGACATTGTTTTTTTTAATATAAAACATACCCCTCCCCATCTTCACAACAACTTTATCAATATGATTTGGCCATGATAATTGACCATGTTATACCTAGGAGTTTAGCTTCCTAAACTTTCTCAATGGTCACCCTTTATGTATAACTCCAGTTGAAGTTTAGGTCTTAGAGAATGTTTTGAACCAAATACAATGCTTTTAGTTTTAGGTCTATTTATGACCAGTTTATTATTAATCACCCATTCTGATACTGACTGTAACTACTTATTTAGAATGTCAGTGATCTCTGGCTTTGCGTGCTGACATGTAGAGTGTGGAATAATTCACATACATAGTCATTAAACTTCCCTTTTTTAGCACCCTGTCTTTCAATGATAATTCGTAAAAATCCAAATAACTTCACAGGCCTTCATTGTAAAGGGTTTAAACACTTCCCATACTTATTCAATGAACCATACACAATTAATGAACGTGTGGAACAGTCATTAAGACACTAACAGCTTACAGACAGTAGACAATCAAGGTCACAGTAGGCAATCAAGGTCACACTACTGACTCTGAAAAACACCAGATGAACGATGCCCAGGGTCCTTGCTCATCTGAGTGAAAGTGCCATAGTCATGCTGCAAGGAGGCCTGAGGACTGCAGATGTGGCCAGGGCAATAAATGGCAATGTCTGTACTGTGAGACGCCTAAGACAGCGCTACAGTGAGACAGGACGGACAGCTGATCGTCCTCGTTGTGGCAGACCACGTATAACAACACCTGCACAGGATCGGTACATCCGAACATCACACCTGCGAGACAGGTACAGGATGGCAACAACAACTGCCCGAGTTACACCAGGAACGCACAATCCCTCCATCAGTGCTCAGACTGTCCGCAATAGGCTGAGAGAGGCTGGACTGAGGGCTTGTAGGGCTGTTGTGAGGCAGGTCCTCACCAGACATCACCGGCAACTGCGTCACCTATTGGCACAAGCCCACCGTCGTTGGACCAGACAGTACTGGCAAAAAGTGTTCTTCACTGACTAGTCACAGTTTTGTCTCACCAGGGGTGATGGTCGGATTCGCGTTTGTCGTCGAAGGAATGAGCGTTACACTGAGGCCTGTACTCTGGAGTGGGATCTATTTGGAGGTGGAGGGTCTGTCATGGTCTGGGGCGGTGTGTCACAGCATCATTGGACTGAGCTTGTTGTCATTGCAGGCAATCTCAACGCTGTGCATTACAGGGAAGACATCCTCCTCCCTCATGTGGTACCCTTCCTGCAGGCTCATCCTGACATGACCCTCCAGCATAACAATGCCACCAGCCATACTGCTCGTTCTGTGCGTGATTTCCTGCAAGACAGGAATGTCAGTGTTCTGCCATAGCCAGCGAAGAGCCCGGATCTCAGATCCATTGAGCACGTCTGGGACCTGTTGGATCGGGGGGTGAGGGCTAGGGCCATTCCCCCTTGAAATGTCTTGGAACTTGCAGGTGCCTTGGTGGAAGAGTGGGGTAACATCTCACAGCAAGAACCGGCAAATCTGGTGCAGGGTCTCTGAGGAGGAGATGCACTGCAGTACTTAATGCAGCTGGTGGCCACACCAGATACTGACTGTTACTTTTGATTTTAACCCTCCCTTTGTTCAGGGAGACATTATTCCATTTCTGTTAGTCACATGTCTGTGGAACTTGTTTATGTCTCAGTTGTTCAATCTTGTTATGTTCATACAAATATTTCCACATGTTAAGATTGCTGAAAATAAACACAGTTGGCAGTGAGAGGATGTTTCTTTCTTTGAGTTTAGCTTCATGTAAGACCAGTGGCAAATCAATTGTAAAAATAGAGCGTGATGGCCTGCGGGAGACCGCACAAACGCATGTCTGATGATGGAGAAGCTTCCATTGAAGAACATTCTCTGGGTTCTATTGGATAAGTAACTCTCCAGCCATGCGATGGCAGGTGATGTAAAGCCTTAGAAAGCTTGTTTTTTCAATCATTTATGATCAATAACATCAAAGGCTGCACTGATATCTAATTATCCATTTATCTTAACCAATCATCAGTCATCTGAGTCAGTGCAGTACAAGTTGAGTGCCCTTTTCTATATGCATGCGGAAAGTCAGTAGTTCACTTGTTCTCTGAAAAATAGCATTGTATTTGCTCGAACACAATCCTCTCCATCAGTTCACTCAGAACAGGTAGCAAACTGAATGGGTGGCTGTTAGTCAGCAAAGAGAGCTTTACTATTTTTAGACAGTGGAATTACTTTAGCTTCCTTCCACGCCTGTGGACACACACTCCTTTCGATTTGTTCTCGAATGATCTCTTATAAATGACTTTAGGCCCAACCTTTGGCACTTCCCTTGTTATTGCCACAATGTTATGGTCACTACAGCCAATGCAAACTGATATTGTTTTGAAGCAAAGCTCTGCAACGTTAGTGAAAATATGATTGATTCAAGTGGATGTCACAGATCCAACACTATTGGTAGAAAATAGACATCTCTGTTACCATCACACACATTATCAAGCATTGCACACTTGTTATCCAAATACTTACTGTTAGCACTTAGCAGCACCGTTAGCGCTTAGCAGCACCGTTAGCACTTAGCAGCACCGTTAGCACTTAGCAGCACCATTAGCACTTAGCAGTAGCGTTAGCACTTAGCAGCACCATTAGCACTTAGCAGCACCATTAGCACTTAGCAGCAGCGTTAGCACTTAGCAGCACTGTTAGCATTTGGTGGCCTATAGCAGCACCCCAAAATAAGAGGCTTTAGATGAGGCAGGTTAATATGCAACCGCAACAATTCAACAGACATGAGATCCTCTCTAAACTTTAAAGGAATATGTCTCTGAACATATACAGAAACACCTCCCCCATAGGCATTCTTGTTTTTTCTATAAACGTTATCACTGTATTGCTACTGCTGTATCATCAAAGGAATAATCTAAGTAAGCTTCGGAGATGGCCAGTATATCAATGTTATCTGATGTTAGCGAGTTATTGGTTTCATGAACCTTATTTCTAAGGCTACATATATTAATATGGACTATTTTCATCCCTTTCCTGGGTAGATTATCAGAGACTGTGTGTATGTTGGGCTGAAGCTAATGAAAGATGAAGGAATGTGTATTGGATCAACCGATTCCGAAACCAATTGTGTGTGTGTAGTTATTACACTTGCTTGCTGTGTTAATGTAGGCCGGACATTCTCACCCCCTGTCTCCAGTCCTAATGGTTTATTCTCTCTCGGTTCTTGAACAATTCCTTGATCAATTGAGCACTGATTGGTGATTGCATGGCCAGTTATCAAGAACCACCACCTTGAATCCCAACCATAGAACTAGTAGTCTACACACTACACTACACTACCACAGAGTTGATTGACACCTGAGTCAAGGTGCCTAAAAACAGCCTACTAGGCAACAATACTCCATGGCCCTCTCTATTCTCTCAACCTGCCATTAGGCGTGGTCGTTATTCTGAGATTTGTGACATCATGAGGGAGTTACTATGGTTTGAACACACAGTCCAAACCATAATCTCTCCCTGAATATGAGTTCCACAGTCTGTGTTCCACCATGTCACTCATAAACAGACCCTGTATTTTCCGTGTGTGTGGCGAGGATGGTAGCCCAGAGGGGAACCCATTGAGTGGTGTGACCCAGACATGACACACTTCATTTTCTCTCTCCTTTCTATCTCTCTCTCCTTTCTCTATTCTTTCTATCTCATTTACAGTGCCTTGCGAAAGTATTCGACCCCCTTGAACTTTGCGACCTTTTGCCACATTTCAGGCTTCAAACATAAAGATATAAAACTGTATTTTTTTGTGAAGAATCAACAACAAGTGGGACACAATCATGAAGTGGAACGACATTTATTGGATATTTCAAACTTTTTTAACAAATCAAAAACTGAAAAATTGGGCGTGCAAAATTATTCAGCCCCTTTACTTTCAGTGCAGCAAACTCTCTCCAGAAGTTCAGTGAGGATCTCTGAATGATCCAATGTTGACCTAAATGACTAATGATGATAAATACAATCCACCTGTGTGTAATCAAGTCTCCGTATAAATGCACCTGCACTGTGATAGTCTCAGAGGTCCGTTAAAAGCGCAGAGAGCATCATGAAGAACAAGGAACACACCAGGCAGGTCCGAGATACTGTTGTGAAGAAGTTTAAAGCCGGATTTGGATACAAAAAGATTTCCCAAGCTTTAAACATCCCAAGGAGCACTGTGCAAGCGATAATATTGAAATGGAAGGAGTATCAGACCACTGCAAATCTACCAAGACCTGGCCGTCCCTCTAAACTTTCAGCTCATGCAAGGAGAAGACTGATCAGAGATGCAGCCAAGAGGCCCATGACCACTCTAGATGAACTGCAGAGATCTACAGCTGAGGTGGGAGACTCTGTCCATAGGACAACAATCAGTCATATATTGCACAAATCTGGCCTTTATGGAAGAGTGGCAAGAAGAAAGCCATTTCTTAAAGATATCCATAAAAAGTGTCATTTAAAGTTTGCCACAAGCCACCTGGGAGACACATCAAACATGTGGAAGAAGGTGCTCTGTTCAGATGAAACCAAAATTGAGCTTTTTGGCAACAATGCAAAACGTTATGTTTGGCGTAAAAGCAACACAGCTGAACACACCATCCCCACTGTCAAACATGGTGGTGGCAGCATCATGGTTTGGGCCTGCTTTTCTTCAGCAGGGACAGGGAAGATGGTTAAAATTGATGGGAAGATGGATGGAGCCAAATACAGGACCATTCTGGAAGAAAACCTGATGGAGTCTGCAAAAGACCTGAGACTGGGACGGAGATTTGTCTTCCAACAAGACAATGATCCAAAACATAAAGCAAAATCTACAATGGAATGGTTCAAAAATAAACATATCCAGGTGTTAGAATGGCCAAGTCAAAGTCCAGACCTGAATCCAATCGAGAATCTGTGGAAAGAACTGAAAACTGCTGTTCACAAATGCTCTCCATCCAACCTCACTGAGGTCGAGCTGTTTTGCAAGGAGGAATGGGAAAAAATGTCGGTCTCTCGATGTGCAAAACTGATAGAGACATACCCCAAGCGACTTACAGCTGTAATCGCAGCAAAAGGTGGCGCTACAAACTATTAATTTAAGGGGGCTGAATATTTTTGCACGCCCAATTTTTCAGTTTTTGATTTGTTAAAAAAGTTTGAAATATCCAATAAATGTCGTTCCACTTCATGATTGTGTCCCACTTGTTGATTCTTCACAAAAAAAATACAGTTTTATATCTTTATGTTTGAAGCCTGAAATGTGGCAAAAGGTCGCAAAGTTCAAGGGGGCCGAATACTTTCGCAAGGCACTGTATCTCTCTCTCTCCTTTCTCTATCCTTTCTCTCTCATTTATCTCTCTCTCTCCTTTCTCGCTCCTTTCTATCTCATTTATCTCTCTCTCTCCTTTCTCTATCCTTTCTCTCTCATTTCTCTCTCTCTCCTTTCTCGCTCCTTTCTATCTCATTTATCTCTCTCTCTCCTTTCTCTATCCTTTCTCTCTCATTTATCTCTCTCTCTCCTTTCTCTCCTTTCTCTCTCTCTCTCTCCCCTCTACCCCTCTCTCTCTCTCTCCTTTCTCTATCTCTCTCTCCTTTCTCTCTCTCTCTCTCTCTCTTCTCCTTTCTCTCTCTCTCTCTCTCTCCCCTCTACTCCTCTCTCTCTTTTCTCTATCTCTCTCTCTCTCTCTCGCTCTCTTCTCCTTTCTCTCTCCTCTCTCTCTCTCCTTTCTCTCTCTCTTCTCCTTTCTCTCTCTCTCTCTTCTCCTTTCTCTCCCCTTTACCCCTCTCCTTTCTCTCTCTTCTCCTTTCTCTCTCTCTCTCCTTTCTCTCTCTCTCTTCTCCTTTCTCTCCCCTCTACCCCTCTCTCTCTCCTTTCTCTCTCTCTCTCTCTCTCTCTCTCTCTCTCTCTCTCTCTCTCTCTCTCCCCTCTACCCCTCCCTCTCCTTTCTCTCTCTCTCTTCTCCTTTCTCTCTTGCTATCGCACTTCCTTTTTGCCTTTGCCTTTTAAATATCCCTTATTTAGGTTATATATACACTTGTCTCTCAAAAGCAATCTCCACACAACTCCCCATAATGACAAACCGAAAACAGGTTTTTAGAAATTGTAGCAAATTTATAAAAAACAGAAGAACATTATTTACATACGTTTTCAGACCCTTTGCTATGAGACTTAAAAATTGAGCTCATGTGCATCCTGTTTCCATTGATCATCCTTGAGCTGTTTCTACAACTTGGTTGGAGTCCACCTGTGGTAAATTCAATTGATTGGACATGATTTGGAAAGGCACATATCTGCCTATAGAAGGTCTCACAGTTGACAGTGCATTTCAGAGCAAAAACCAAGCCATGAGGTCAAAGGAATTGTCCTTCCTGCTCTGAAACAGGGTTGAGTCTGGGGATCTGGGTACCAAAACATGTCTGCAGCATTGAAGGTCCCCAAGAACACAGTGGCCTCCATTCTTAAATGGAAGAAGTTTGGAACCATCAAGACTCTTCCTAGAGCTGGCCGCCCGGCCAAACTGAGCCATAGGGGGAGAAGGGCCTTGGTCAGGGAGGTGAACAACAACCTGATGGTCACTCTGACAGAGCTCCAGAGTTCCTCTGTGGAGATGGGAGAACCTTCCAGAAGGACAACCATCTCTGCATTACTCCACCAATCAGGCCTTTTATATTAGAGTGGCCAGAAGCCACTCCTCTGTAAAAAGGCACATGACAGCCTGCTTGGAGTACCAAAATGTACCTAGAGATTCTAAGACCATTAGAACCAAGATTAAACTATTTGGCCTAAATGCCAAGCGTCATGTCTGGAGGAAACCTGGCACCATCCCTACTGTGAAGCATGGTGGTGGCAGCATCATGCTGTGGGGATGTTTTTCATCGCCTTGGGCTGAGAGACTAGTCAGGATCGAAGCAAAGATGAACGGAGCAAAGTACAGAGAGATCCTTGATAAAAACGTGCTCAGGACCTCAGACTGGGGCGAAGGTTCACCTTCCAACAGGACAACAACCCTAAGCACACAGACAAGACAACGCAGGAGTGGCTTCGGGACAAGTCTCTAAATGTCCTTGAGTGGCCCAGCCAGAGCCCGGACTTGAACCCGATCAAACATCTCTGGAGAGACCTGAAAATAGCTGTGCAGCAACGCCCCCCATCCAACCTGACAGAGCTTGAGAGGATCTGCAGAG
This sequence comes from Oncorhynchus mykiss, assembly GCF_057628025.1. Lineage (NCBI taxonomy): Eukaryota > Metazoa > Chordata > Actinopteri > Salmoniformes > Salmonidae > Oncorhynchus > Oncorhynchus mykiss. The sequence continues at coordinate 15,899,839 of NC_143046.1, read as the reverse complement.
AAGAATGGGAGAAACTCCCCAATACAGGTGTGCCAAGTTTGTAGCATCATTCTCAAGAAGACTCAAGGCTGTAATCGATGCCAAAGGTGCTTCAACAAAGTACTGAGTAAAGGGTCTGAATACTTATGTAAATGGAATATTTCAGTTTTAATTTTTAATAAATAAGCAACATTTTTAAAAACCTGTTTTTGCTTTGTCATTATGGGGTATGGTGTGTAGATTGATGAGGAAAGAGAAATAATTTAATCCATTTTAGATTAAGGCTGTAACGTAACAAATCGTGGAAAAAGTTATTGGGTGGAAATCATTTCTGAAGTCACTGTACATGCATTTCACAAAGGAATACAAATAAATGAATGCCTTCACATCTCTCTCTCTACTCACTGCTCTCCTTAGAGACTAGCTTCTCCTGTACGGGGCTGGAGGGGATAAAGGATGACTTGGATAGAGATATATCTATAACTCACTCTTCCTCCTAAACTCACTCACTCACTCACTCACTCACTCACTCACTCACTCACTCACTCACTCACTCACTCACTCACTCTTCCGCTGCACTGTGCTCTACTCTCTGTTCTGTGCTCTACTGTGTTCTACTCTCTGTTCTGTGCTCTACTGTGTTCTACTCGCTGTACTGTGCTCTACTGTGCTCTATTCTCTGTACTGTTCTCAACTCTCTGTACTGTGCTCTACTGTGCTCTACTCGCTGTACTGTGCTCTACTGTGCTCTATTCTCTGTACTGTGCTCTACTCTCTGTACTGTGCTGTGCTCTACTGTGTTCTACTCTCTGTACTGTGCTCTACTCTCTGTACTGTGCTCTACTCTCTGTACTGTGCTCTACTGTGCTCTACTCTCTGTACTGTGCTCTACTCGCTGCACTGTGCTCTATTTTCTGTACTATGCTCTACTCACTGTGATGTGCTCTACTGTGTTCTACTCACTATACTGTGCTGTACTGTATTCTACTCGCTGTACTGTGCTCTACTGTGCTCTATTCTCTGTACTGTGCTCTACTCACTGTGCTGTGCTCTACTGTGTTTTACTTGCTGTACTGTGCTCTACTGTGTTCGACTCACTGTACTGTGCTCTATTCTCTGTACTGTGCTCTACTGTGCCTTACTCACTCTACTGTGTTCTACTCACTGTACTGTGTTCTACTCTCTGTACTGTGCTCTACTGTGCTCTACTCTCTGTACTGTGCTCTACTCTCTGCACTGTGCTCTATTTTCTGTACTATGCTCTACTCACTGTGATGTGCTCTACTGTGTTCTACTCACTATACTGTGCTGTACTGTATTCTACTCGCTGTACTGTGCTCTACTCACTGTACTGTGCTCTACTGTATTCTATTCGCTGTACTGTGCTTTACTCACTGTACTGTGCTCTACTGTGTTATACTCACTGTACTGTGCCCTACTGTGCTGTACTCATGGTACTCTACTCACTGTACTGTGCTCTACTGTGTTCTACTCACTGTACTGTGCTCTACTGTGCTCTACTCTCTGTACTGTGCTCTATTCTCTGTACTGTGCTCTACTGTGTTTGACTCACTGTACTGTGCTCTATTCTCTGTACCGTGCTCTACTGTGCCTTACTCGCTCTACTGTGTTCAACTCTCTGTACTGTGCTCTACTGTGCTCTACTCTCTGTACTGTGCTCTATTCTCTGTACTGTGCTCTACTGTGCCTTACTCGCTCTGTGTTCTACTCTGTACTGTGCTCTACTGTGCTCTACTGTGCTGTACTCATGGTACTCCACTCACTATACTGGGCTCTACTGTGTCCCACTCACTGTACTGTGTTCTACTCGCTGTACTGTGCTCTACTGTGTTCTACTTGCTGTACTGTGCTCTACTGTGTTCTACTTGCTGTACTGTGTTCTACTCGCTGTACTGTGCTCTACTTGCTGTACTGTGCTCTACTTGCTGTACTGTGCTCTACTTGCTGTACTGTGTTCTACTCACTGTACTGTGCTGTACTGTGTTCTACTCACTGTACTGTGCTGTACTGTGTTCTACTCACTGTACTGTGCTCTACTGTGTTCTACTCGCTGTACTGTGTTCTACTTGCTGTACTGTGCTCTACTGTGTTCTACTTGCTGTACTGTGTTCTACTCACTGTACTGTGCTCTACTGTGTTCTACTTGCTGTACTGTGCTCTACTCGCTGTACTGTGCTGTACTGTGTTCTACTCGCTGTACTGTGCTCTACTGTGCTCTACTCGCTGTACTGTGCTCACCCTCTCTCCTCTTCACCCTCTCCCCTCTTCACCCTCTCCCCTCTTCACCCTCTCTCCTCTTCACCCTCTCTCCTCTTCACCCTCTCTCCTCTTCACCCTCTCTCCTCTTCACCCTCTCCCCTCTTCACCCTCTCTCCTCTTCACCATCTCTCCGCTTCACCCTCTCCCCTCTTCACCCTCTTCACCCTCTCTCCGCTTCACCCTCTCCCCTCTTCACCCTCTCTCCTCTTCACCCTCTCCCCTCTTCACCCTCTCCCCTCTTCACCCTCTCCTCTCTTCACCCTCTTCACCCTCTTCACCCTCTCCCCTCTTCACCCTCTTCACCCTCTCTCCACTTCACCCTCTCCCCTCTTCACCATCTCCCCTCTTCACCCTCTCCCCGCTTCACCTTCTCCCCTCTTCACCATCTCTCCTCTTCACCATCTCTCCTCTTCACCCTCTCCCCTCTTCACCATCTCTCCCCTTCACCATCTCTCCCCTTCACCATCTCCCCTCTTCACCCTCTCCCCTCTCCCCTCTTCACCCTCTCCCCGCGTCACCCTCTCCCCTCTTCACCATCTCTCCACTTCACCCTCTCCCCTCTTCACCAACTCTCCCCTTCACCCTCTCCCCTCTTCACCATCTCTCTCTACTGTGTTCTACTCACTGTACTGTGTTCTACTCTCTGTACTGTGCTCTACTGTGCTCTACTCTCTGTACTGTGCTCTACTCTCTGCACTGTGCTCTATTTTCTGTACTATGCTCTACTCACTGTGATGTGCTCTACTGTGTTCTACTCACTATACTGTGCTGTACTGTATTCTACTCGCTGTACTGTGCTCTACTCACTGTACTGTGCTCTACTGTATTCTATTCGCTGTACTGTGCTTTACTCACTGTACTGTGCTTTACTCACTGTACTGTGCTCTACTGTGTTATACTCACTGTACTGTGCCCTACTGTGCTGTACTCATGGTACTCTACTCACTGTACTGTGCTCTACTGTGTTCTACTCACTGTACTGTGCTCTACTGTGCTCTACTCTCTGTACTGTACTGTACTCTTCACCCTCTCCCCGCGTCACCCTCTCCCCTCTTCACCATCTCTCCATTTCACCCTCTCCCCTCTTCACCAACTCTCCTCTTCACCCTCTCCCCTCTTCACCATCTCTCCTCTTCACCCTCTCCCCTCTACCCCCTCTTCACCATCTCTCCTCTTCACCCTCTTCACCCTCTCTCCTCTTCACCCTCTCTCCTCTTCACCCTCTTCACCCTCTCTCCTCTTCACCATCTCTCCTCTTCACCCTCTTCACCCTCTCTCCTCTTCACCCTCTCCCCTCTTCACCCTCTCCCCTCTACCCCCTCTTCACCATCTCTCCTCTTCACCCTCTCTCCCCTTCACCCTCTCCCCTCTACCCCCTCTTCACCATCTCTCCTCTTCACCCTCTCCCCTCTTCAACCTCTCTCCCCTTCACCCTCTCCCCTCTACCCCCTCTTCACCATCTCTCCTCTTCACCATCTCCCATCTTCACCCTCTCCCCTCTTCACCCTCTCCCCTCTTCACCCTCTCCCCTCTACCCCTCTTCACCATCTCTCCTCTTCACCATCTCTCCTCTTCACCCTCTTCCCTCTTCCCTCTTCACCCTCTCCCCTCTTCAACCTCTTCAACCTCTTCCCTCTTCCCTCTTCACGCTCTTCACCCTCTTCACCCTCTTCCCTCTTCACCCTCTCTCCTCTTCAACCTCTTCCCTCTTCACCCTCTTCCCTCTTCTCCCTCTCCCCTCTTCACCCTCTCCCTTCTTCACCCTCTCTCCACTTCAACCTCTCCCCTCTTCAACCTCTCCCCTCTTCTCCCTCTCCCCTCTTCTCCCTCTCCCCTCTTCTCCCTCTCACCTCTTCTCCCTCTCACCTCTTCTCCCTCTCACCTCTTCAACATCTTCCCTCTTCAACCTCTTCCCCCTTCACCCTCTCCCCTCTACCCCCTCTTCACCATCTCTCCTCTTCACCCTCTCCCCTCTTCACCATCTCTCCTCTACCCCCTCTTCACCATCTCTCCTCTTCACCCTCTCCCCTCTTCACCCTCTCTCCCCTTCACCCTCTCCCCTCTTCACCATCTCTCCTCTTCACCCTCTCCCCTCTTCACCCTCTCCCCTCTTCACCCTCTCCCCTCTTCACCCTCTCCCCACTTCACCCTCTTCCCACTTCACCATCTCTCCTCTTCACCCTCTTCCCTCTTCCCTCTTCACCCTCTCTCCTCTTCAACCTCTTCCCTCTTCCCTCTTCACCCTCTTCACCCTCTTCCCTCTTCACCCTCTCTCCTCTTCAACCTCTTCCCTCTTCACCCTCTCCCCTCTTCACCCTCTCCCCTCTTCACCCTCTTCGCACTTCAACCTCTTCCCACTTCACCATCTCTCCTCTTCACCCTCTTCCCTCTTCCCTCTTCACCCTCTCTCCTCTTCAACCTCTTCCCTCTTCCCTCTTCACGCTCTTCACCCTCTTCCCTCTTCACCCCCTTCACCCTCTTCCCTCTTCACCCTCTGTCCTCTTCAACCTCTTCCCTCTTCACCCTCTTCTCCCTCTCCCCTCTTCACCCTCTCCCTTCTTCACCCTCTCCCTTCTTCACCCTCTTCCACTTCAACCTCTCCCCTCTTCTCCCTCTCCCCTCTTCTCCCTCTCCCCCCTTCTCCCTCTCCCCTCTTCTCCCTCTCACCTCTTCAACATCTTCCCTCTTCAACCTCTTCCCCCTTCACCCTCTTCTCCCTCTCCCCTCTTCAACCTCTTCCCTCTTCCCCTCTTCCCTCTTCACGCTCTTCCCTCTTCACGCTCTTCCCTCTTCACCCTCTTCCCTCTTCTCCCTATTCCCTCTTCTCCCTCTCCCCTCTTCAACCACTTCCCTCTTCTCCCTCTCACCTCTTCAACCTCTTCCCTCTTCACCCTTTTCCCTCTTCACCCTCTTCACCCTCTTCACCCTCTTCCCTCTTCACCCTCTTCACCCTCTTCACCCTCTTCCCACTTCACCCTCTTCCCACTTCACCCTCTCCCCCCTCTTCACCCTCTCCCCTCTTCACCCTCTCCCCTCTTCACCCTCTTCCCTCTTCACCCTCTTCCCTCTTCACCCTCTCCCTTCTTCACCCTCTTCCCTTTTCACCCTCTCCCATCTTCCCCCTCTTCACCCTCTCCCACTTCACCCTCTCCCTTCTTCACCCTCTCCCCACTTCACCCTCTCCCCTCTTCACTCTCTTCACCCTCTTCCCACTTCACCCTCTCCCATCTTCTCCCTCTTCACCCTCTCCCCTTTTCACCCTCTCCCATCTTCCCCCTCTTCACCCTCTCCCCTCTTCACCCTCTCCCTTCTTCACCCTCTCCCCACTTCACCCTCTCCCCTCTTCACTCTCTTCACCCTCTTCCCACTTCACCCTCTCCCATCTTCTCCCACTTCACCCTCTCCCATCTTCCCCCTCTTCACCCTCTCCCCACTTCACCCTCTCTCCTCTTCAACCCCTTCACCCTCTTCCCTCTTCAACCTCTTCACCCTCTTCCCTCTTCAACCTCTTCACCCTCTTCCCACTTCACCCTCTTCCCACTTCACCCTCTTCCCACTTCACCCTCTTCCCTCTTCACCCTCTCCCCCCCTTCACCCTCTCCCCTCTTCACCCTCTCCCCTCTTCACCCTCTTCCCTTCTTCACCCTCTTCCCTCTTCACCCTCTTCCCTCTTCACCCTCTCCCTTCTTCACCCTCTTCCCTCTTCACCCCCTCCCATCTTCCCCCCTTCACCCTCTTCCCACTTCACCCTCTCCCCTCTACCCCCTCTTCACCCTCTTCACCCTCTCCCCTTTTCACCCTCTCCCATCTTCCCCCTCTTCACCCTCTCCCCTCTTCACCCTCTCCCTTCTTCACCCTCTCCCCTCTTCACCCTCTCCCCTCTTCACCCTCTCCCCTCTTCACTCTCTTCACCCTCTTCCCACTTCACCCTCTCCCATCTTCTCCCACTTCACCCTCTCCCCTCTTCACCATCTCCCCCCTTCACTCTCTTCACCCTCTTCCCACTTCACCCTCTCCCATCTTCTCCCACTTCACCCTCTCCCATCTTCCCCCTCTTCACCCTCTCCCCACTTCACCCTCTCTCCTCTTCAACCTCTTCACCCTCTTCCCTCTTCAACCTCTTCACCCTCTTCCCTCTTCAACCTCTTCACCCTCTCTCCTCTACCCCGTCTTCACCCTCTCCCCTCTACCCCTCTTCACCCTCTCCCTTCTTAAACCTCTCCCTTCTTCACCCTCTCCCTTCTTCACCCTCTCCCCACGTCACCCTCTCCCCTCTTCACCATCTTCACCATCTCTCCTCTTCACCATCTCCCCTCTTCACTCTCTTCACCCTCTCCCCTCTTCACTCTCTTCACCCTCTCCCACTTCACCCTCTCCCATCTTCCCCCTCTTTACCCTCTCCCCTCTTCACCATCTCTCTTCCCCCTCCCTCTTCACCCCCTTCCCTTCTTCCTCTCCTCCATCTCCCCCACTGTTCCTTCTGGCTGTAGGAGATTAAGCATCTTATAAGGCATGTCAGCCCCTGTGTGTCAGAGCAGATGTAAAAACACACTCCTGAGAGGCACATGATATGTAGGCAAGGACCTAGGCCCCCGGGCCAGACACAGTTTGTCATCCCAAATGGCACCCCATTTCCTATATAGTGCACTATGTAGGGGATAGGGTGGCATTTGGGACGTAGGCACACTGTTCCTGCTCAGACCCAGACCAGACTGACTGTAAGGGTCTGTTCCTGTTCAGACCCAGACCAGACTGGCTGTAAGGGTCTGTTCCTGCTCAGACCCAGACCGGGTTCCTGTTCAGACCCAGACCAGACTGGCTGTAAGGGTCTGTTCCTGTTCAGACCCAGACCAGGTTCCTGCTCAGACCCAGACCAGGTTCCTGCTCAGACCCAGACCAGACTGACTGTAAGGGTCTGGTCCTGCTCAGACCCAGACCAGGTTCCTGCTCAGACCCAGACCAGACTGACTGTAAGGGTCTGTTCCTGTTCAGACCCAGACCAGACTGGCTGTAAGGGTCTGTTCCTGTTCAGACCCAGACCAGACTGGCTGTAAGGGTCTGTTCCTGTTCAGACCCAGACCAGACTGGCTGTAAGGGTCTGTTCCTATTCAGACCCATACCAGACTGGCTGTAAGGGTCTGTTCCTGTTCAGACCCAGACCAGACTAGCTGTAAGGGTCTGTTCCTGTTCAGACCCAGACCAGACTGGCTGTAAGGGTCTGTTCCTGTTCAGACCCAGACCAGACTGGCTGTAAGGGTCTGTTCCTGTTCAGACCCATACCAGACTGGCTGTAAGGGTCTGTTCCTGTTCAGACCCAGACCAGACTGGCTGTAAGGGTCTGTTCCTGTTCAGACCCAGACCAGACTGGCTGTAAGGGTCTGTTCCTGTTCAGACCCAGACCAGACTGGCTGTAAGGGTCTGTTCCTGTTCAGACCCAGACCAGACTGGCTGTAAGGGTCTATGGTCTTCTAAACAGTCCGCTTTACAAGGTTTCTGTGTGCAAGAGAGCAATACTGTAATCGATTGATTGATTAGGAACACCTTTGTTTGGTAAGCTATTGATGTGCCTTAATAACCTGCCTGTCTGCAAGTGATTTAGCCTACTCAGCTGTCTGGTTTCAGTGCAGAGCAGACAGAACAGCATCATGTATATCAGTGTGCTACGTACATTCAGCAGTGGTCTGACAGACAGTTAGTCAGTGTACTGCTGCTCTCCTCCTACTCAGAAGGACAGCGTTATCTAGCATTACAACACTTGTCTTTTCATGGAGACACAAAGGTTGTTTCTCTGATGCCATCAGTGGTGAAACACAGACAGACAGGTACACAGACAGACATACAGACAGACAGACAGACAGGTACACATACAGACAGACAGACTGACAGGTACACAGACTGACAGGTACACAGACAGACAGACAGACAGACAGACAGACTGACAGGTACACATACAGACAGACAGACAGACTGACAGGTACACATACAGACAGACAGACAGACTGACAGGTACACATACAGACAGACTGACAGGTACACATACCGACAGACAGACATACCAGTGTACAGACAGAGAGACAGGTTGCAGGTGGACAGACATACAGACTGACAGGTACACAGACAGAGAGACAGACAGACAAGTGCACAGACAGAGAGACAGGTTATAGGTGCACAGACAGACAGACAGGTGCACAGGCAGACAGACAGACGTACAGGATACAGGTACACAGACAGACAGACAGACAGACAGACAGACAGACAGACAGACAGACAGACAGACAGACAGGTGCACAGACAGGCAGACATGTTACAGGTGCACAGACAGACAGACAGACAGATAGACAGGTTACAGGTGCACAGACAGACAGACAGGATACAGGTTACAGGTGCACAAACAGACAGGTTACAGGTGCACAGACAGACAGACAGGTTGCAGGTGCACAGGTACACAGACAGGTTACAGGTGCACAGACAGACAGGTTACAGGTGCACAGACAGACAGACAGATTACAGGTACACAGACAGGTTACAGGTGCACAGACAGACAGACAGGTTACAGGTACACAGACAGGTTACAGGTGCACAGACAGACAGACAGACAGGTTACAGGTACACAGACAGGTTGCAGGTACACAGACAGGTTGCAGGTGCACAGACAGACAGACAGGTTACAGGTACACAGACGGGTTACAGGTGCACAGACATATTGCAGGTACACAGACAGGTTACAGGTACACAGACAGGTTGCAGGTGCACAGACAGACAGACAGGTTACAGGTACACAGACAGGTTACAGGTGCACAGACAGACAGGTTACAGGTGCACAGACCGACAGACAGACAGACAGGTTACAGGTGCACAGACAGACAGACAGACAGGTTACAGGTGCACAGACCGACAGACAGGCAGACATGTTACAGGTGCACAGACAGACAGACAGACAGGTTACAGGAGACAGACAAATGTCTGACAAATGCACAGATAGAGAGGTTGCAGACAGGTCCCTCTCTCTCTCTCCCTCTCTCTCTCTCTCTCTCCCTCTCTCCCTCTCTCTCTCTCTCTCTCTCTCTCGGGGGCTTTATTGGCATGGGAAAAATATGTTTACATTGCCAAAGCAAGTGAACTGGATAAACAAAAGTGACATTTAATGTCTGTCTTCGTGTCTCCCTGTCAGACTGGCCGGTTGTGTGAGTGACCTCTTGTAACCATGACGACCCACGTGACTCTGGAGGATGCTCTGTCTAACGTGGATCTGTTGGAGGAGCTGCCCCTCCCTGACCAGCAGCCCTGCATCGAACCTCCGCCTTCATCCATCATGTACCAGGTACACACACACACACACACACACAACACACGTCCGAGTTTTCAAATGAATTGCAAGAGTAATAAACTCTGTTTTTCTCTTTCTCTCAAGGCTAACTTCGATACCAACTTTGAGGACAGGAATGCGTTTGTGACGGGGATAGCTCGTTACATCGAGCAGGCAACTGTCCACTCTAGCATGGTGAGTAGGCAACGTGGAGGGATTGGTTTGGAATGGGGCAGGGGGAGAGGACTTAAGGAGCGGTTTGGAATGGGGCAGAGGGAGAGGACTTAAGGAGAGGTTTGGAATGGGGCAGGGGGAGAGGACTTAAGGAGCGGTTTGGAATGGGGCAGAGGGAGAGGACTTAAGGAGAGGTTTGGAATGGGGCAGAGGGAGAGGACTTAAGGAGAGGTTTGGAATGGGGCAGAGGGAGAGGACTTAAGGAGAGGTTTGGAATGGGGCAGAGGGAGAGGACTTAAGGAGAGGTTTGGAATGGGGCAGAGGGAGAGGACTTAAGGAGAGGTTTGGAGTGGACAGAGGGAGAGGACTTAAGGAGAGGTTTGGAATGGGACAGAGGGAGAGGACTTAAGGAGAGGTTTGGAATGGGGCAGAGGGAGAGGACTTAAGGAGAGGTTTGGAGTGGACAGAGGGAGAGGACTTAAGGAGAGGTTTGGAATGGGGCAGAGGGAGAGGACTTAAGGAGAGGTTTGGAATGGGGCAGAGGGAGAGGACTTAAGGAGAGGTTTGGAGTGGACAGAGGGAGAGGACTTAAGGAGAGGTTTGGAATGGGGCAGAGGGAGAGGACTTAAGGAGAGGTTTGGAATGGGGCAGAGGGAGAGGACTTAAGGAGCGGTTTGGAATGGGGCAGAGGGAGAGGACTTAAGGAGAGGTTTGGAATGGGACAGAGGGAGAGGACTTAAGGAGAGGTTTGGAATGGGGCAGAGGGAGAGGACTTAAGGAGAGGTTTGGAGTGGACAGAGGGAGAGGACTTAAGGAGAGGTTTGGAATGGGGCAGAGGGAGAGGACTTAAGGAGAGGTTTGGAATGGGGCAGAGGGAGAGGACTTAAGGAGAGGTTTGGAGTGGACAGAGGGAGAGGACTTAAGGAGAGGTTTGGAATGGGGCAGAGGGAGAGGACTTAAGGAGAGGTTTGGAATGGGGCAGAGGGAGAGGACTTAAGGAGCGGTTTGGAATGGGGCAGAGGGAGAGGACTTAAGGAGAGGTTTGGAATGGGGCAGAGGGAGAGGACTTAAGGAGAGGTTTGGAATGGGGCAGAGGGAGAGGACTTAAGGAGAGGTTTGGAGTGGACAGAGGCATACTTCTGCTTTTCGATGGGAACAGTTAGGAAATGTTTCCCTAGCAACATCATCATTCTCAACTCTTGTCTTGGCACTCACTCATTCATTCATTCACTCACTCACTCACTCACTCACTCACTCACTCACTCACTCACTCACTCACTCACTCACACACACACATACACACACACACACACACAGACACACGCACACAGAGAGAGAGAGAGAGAGAGCCTTGTGTTTTTGGTGTTTGGGTGTTTTATCGTCGTACTCAATCTGAGGCTTTGGCCTGGTTAGCAGTTTGTGTTGACACACACACACACACGCACACACACACACACACACACACACACACACACACACACACACACACTGAGGGATGAATCAGGCAGTCACTAAGCTAGACCTTCTCTTCCTGAATGGAGTTAATGGGGAGTGGGATTTGACTGACAAAGAAGAGGAAACTTCTTTTAAATAAACTTGATTTCAATCTGGAAGTTCCATTCAGTTGAGGCATCTGTTTTCCAATGAGACCTGTGTTTCCTGCTTTGGTAAAAGAGTGTATTTCACACCGGAGAATATTCACCGTAGTGAATGCATGTGAGGAGATACACAGCAGGCTACCTTATTCTAAAATTGATTCAATTGGTTTTTCCCCCTCATCAATCTCATCAATCTACACACAATACCTAATAATGACAAAGCAAAAGCAGGTTTTAGAAATAGAAATAGAAAATAGAAATATCACATTTACATAAGTATTCAGACCCTTTACTCAGTACTTTGTTGAAGCACCTTTGACAGCGATTACAGCCTTGAGTCTTCTTGGGTATGACGCTACAAGCTTGGCACACCTGTATTTGGGGAGTTTCTCCCATTCTTCTGTGCAGATCCTCTCAAGCTCTGTCAGGTTGGATGGGGAGCGTTGCTGCAAAGCTATTTTCAGGTCTCTCCAGAGAAGTTTGATCAGGTTCAAGTCCGGGCTCTGGCTGGGCCACTCAAGGATATTCAGAGACTTGTCCGGTAGACACTCCTTCGTTGACTTGACTATGTGCTTAGGGTTGTTGTCTTGTTGGAAGGTGAACCTTTGCCCCAATCTGAGGATCTCTCTACTACTTTGCTCCATTCAACTTTCCCTCGATCCTGACTTGTCTCCCAGTCCCTGCTGCTGAAAAACATCCCCACAGTATGATGCTGCCACCAGCATGCTTCACCGTGGGGTTGGTGCCAGGTTTCCTCCAGACGTGACACTTGGCATTCAGGCCAAAGAGTTCAATCTTGGGTTCATCAGACCAGAGAATCTGGTTTCTCGTGGTCTGAGAGGTCAGGTGCCTTTTGGCAAGCTCCCCCCATTTGGCCGTAATGCCACCTTTGAATATAATCATTATTATTCCCGGCTGCAGCGCACCGAAGCACCTCTCACTCACATGGCTCTCTCAGATGTAGCCAATGCCCGTCATGTGACCGGGTCCTTCTCACAAGCATCTTTTTGAGGTTTGAGGTTGTGGACAGGTGTCTTTTATACTGATAACAAGTTCAAACAGGTGCCATTAATTCCGGTTAACGAGTGGAGGACAGAGGAGCCTCTTAAAGAAGAAGTCCAGGTCTGTGAGAGCCAGAAGTCATAGTTGAAGTGTACCTATGATGAAAATTACAGGCCTCTCTCATCTTTTTAAGTGGGAGAACTTGCACAATTGGTGGCTGACTAAATACTTTTTTGCCCCACTGTATTTGGCCACTTTAGTTGTGATACAAACCTTATTAAAACATGTAGGCCTATGGGCTAGGCTACATGAGGTGTGTGACTATACTGCAGGTTTGCCTTACTGCACACTAGCTGGGTATCATTCACAAGTGATCATATATCATTCACAGGTGATAATATATAATTCACAGGTGATAGGCTAATATTGTCACCCATCAGACTATTCTTGATTTCAACTTGTCTTTACATACACTAAATAATATATGTGTGAAATTAGTTTGGATTTAGAATGGACCATTATCCTACACCTGTCTCAAAACAGGGGCAGCTGGGAAAAATACATGTCATCTATGCCAGCCAGGTAGGCTATACTCCTGTTGTAAATATAACCAATGTGTTTAATATTAGGAAAGCAAATAAATATAGTAGACCTAGCCCATAAAAAACTGATAGATAAATAAATATAGTAGACCTAGCCTAGAGAACTGATAAATTAATATAGTAGACCTAGCCTATAGAAAACTGATAAATAAATATCGTAGACCTAGTCTATAGAAAGCTGATAAATAAATATAGTAGACCTAGCCTATAGAAAACTGATAAATAAATATCGTAGACCTAGTCTATAGAAAGCTGATAAATAAATATCGTAGACCTAGTCTATAGAAAGCTGATAGATAAATATAGTAGACCTAGCCTATAGAAAACTGATAAATAAATATAGTAGACCTAGCCTATAGAAAGCTGATAAATAAATATAGTAGACCTAGCCTATAGAAAACTGATAAATAAATATAGTAGACCTAGCCTATAGAAAACTGATAAATAAATATAGTAGACCTAGTCTATAGAAAGCTGATAAATAAATATAGTAGACCTAGCCTATAGAAAGTTGATATATAAATAAATATAGTAGACCTAGCCTATAGAAAGCTGATAGATAAATATAGTAGACCTAGCCTATAGAAAGCTGATAGATAAATAAATATAGTAGACCTAGTCTATAGAAAACTGATAAATAAATATAGTAGTCCTAGCCTATAGAAAACTGATAAATAAATATAGTAGACCTAGCCTATAGAAAACTGATAAATAAATATAGTAGACCTAGTCTATAGAAAGTTGATATATAAATAAATATAGTAGACCTAGCCTATAGAAAGCTGATAGATAAATATAGTAGACCTAGCCTATAGAAAGTTGATATATAAATAAATATAGTAGACCTAGCCTATAGAAAACTGATAAATAAATATAGTAGACCTAGCCTATAGAAAGTTGATATATAAATAAATATAGTAGACCTAGCCTATAGAAAGTTGATATATAAATAAATATAGTAGACCTAGCCTATAGAAAGCTGATAGATAAATAAATATAGTAGACCTAGCCTATAGAAAACTGATAAATAAATATAGTAGACCTAGTCTATAGAAAACTGATAAATAAATATAGTAGACCTAGTCTATAGAAAACTGATAAATAAATATAGTAGACCTAGTCTATAGAAAACTGATAAATAAATATAGTAGACCTAGTCTATAGAAAACTGATAAATAAATATAGTAGACCTAGCCTATAGAAAACTGATAAATAAATATAGTAGACCTAGTCTATAGAAAGTTGATATATAAATAAATATAGTAGACCTAGCCTATAGAAAGTTGATATATATATAAATATAGTAGACCTAGTCTATAGAAAACTGATAAATAAATATAGTAGACCTAGTCTATAGAAAACTGATAAATAAATATAGTAGACCTAGCCTATAGAAAGCTGATAGATAAATAAATATAGTAGACCTAGCCTATAGAAAGTTGATATATAAATAAATATAGTAGACCTAGCCTATAGAAAGCTGATAGATAAATAAATATAGTAGACCTAGTCTATAGAAAACTGATAGATAAATAAATATAGTAGACCTAGCCTATAGAAAGCTGATAGATAAATAAATATAGTAGACCTAGTCTATAGAAAGCTGATAGATAAATAAATATAGTAGACCTAGTCTATAGAAAGCTGATAGATAAATAAATATAGTAGACCTAGTCTATAGAAAACTGATAAATAAATATAGTAGACCTAGTCTATAGAAAGCTGATAGATAAATATAGTAGACCTAGTCTATAGAAAGCTGATAAATAAATATAGTAGACCTAGCCTATAGAAAACTGATAAATAAATATCGTAGACCTAGTCTATAGAAAGCTGATAAATAAATATAGTAGACCTAGCCTATAGAAAGCTGATAGATAAATAAATATAGTAGACCTAGTCTATAGAAAGCTGATAGATAAATAAATATAGTAGACCTAGTCTATAGAAAACTGATAAATAAATATAGTAGACCTAGTCTATAGAAAGCTGATAGATAAATATAGTAGACCTAGTCTATAGAAAGCTGATAAATAAATATAGTAGACCTAGTCTATAGAAAACTGATAAATAAATATAGTAGACCTAGTCTATAGAAAACTGATAAATAAATATAGTAGACCTAGTCTATAGAAAGCTGATAAATAAATATAGTAGACCTAGCCTATAGAAAACTGATAAATAAATATAGTAGACCTAGTCTATAGAAAACTGATAAATAAATATAGTAGACCTAGCCTATAGAAAGCTGATAGATAAATAAATATAGTAGACCTAGCCTATAGAAAACTGATAAATAAATATAGTAGACCTAGCCTATAGAAAGCTGATAGATAAATATAGTAGACCTAGCCTATAGAAAGCTGATAGATAAATAAATATAGTAGACCTAGTCTATAGAAAACTGATAAATAAATATAGTAGACCTAGCCTATAGAAAGTTGATATATAAATAAATATAGTAGACCTAGTCTATAGAAAGTTGATATATAAATAAATATAGTAGACCTAGCCTATAGAAAGTTGATATATAAATAAATATAGTAGACCTAGCCTATAGAAAGCTGATAGATAAATAAATATAGTAGTCCTAGTCTATAGAAAACTGATAAATAAATATAGTAGACCTAGTCTATAGAAAGCTGATAGATAAATAAATATAGTAGACCTAGTCTATAGAAAACTGATAAATAAATATAGTAGACCTAGCCTATAGAAAGCTGATAAATAAATAAATATAGTAGACCTAGCCTATAGAAAACTGATAGATAAATAAATATAGTAGACCTAGCCTATAGAAAGCTGATATATGAATAAATATAGTAGACCTAGCCTATAGAAAGCTGATAGATAAATAAATATAGTAGACCTAGCCTATAGAAAGCTGATAGATAAATAAATATAGTAGACCTAGTCTATAGAAAGCTGATAGATAAATAAATATAGTAGACCTAGTCTATAGAAAGCTGATAGATAAATATAGTAGACCTAGTCTATAGAAAACTGATAAATAAATATAGTAGACCTAGCCTATAGAAAGCTGATAGATAAATAAATATAGTAGACCTAGTCTATAGAAAACTGATAAATAAATATAGTAGACCTAGTCTATAGAAAGCTGATAAATAAATATAGTAGACCTAGTCTATAGAAAACTGATAAATAAATATAGTAGACCTAGTCTATAGAAAGCTGATAGATAAATAAATATAGTAGACCTAGCCTATAGAAAACTGATAGATAAATATAGTAGACCTAGTCTATAGAAAGTTGATAGATAAATAAATATAGTAGACCTAGCCTATAGAAAGCTGATAAATAAATATAGTAGACCTAGTCTATAGAAAACTGATAAATAAATATAGTAGACCTAGCCTATAGAAAGCTGATAAATAAATATAGTAGACCTAGTCTATAGAAAACTGATAAATAAATATAGTAGACCTAGCCTATAGAAAGCTGATAAATAAATATAGTAGACCTAGCCTATAGAAAGCTGATAGATAAATATAGTAGACCTAGTCTATAGAAAGCTGATAAATAAATATAGTAGACCTAGCCTATAGAAAGCTGATAAATAAATATAGTAGACCTAGTCTATAGAAAACTGATAAATAAATATAGTAGACCTAGTCTATAGAAAACTGATAAATAAATATAGTAGACCTAGTCTATAGAAAGCTGATAAATAAATATAGTAGACCTAGTCTATAGAAAACTGATAAATAAATATAGTAGACCTAGTCTATAGAAAGCTGATAAATAAATATAGTAGACCTAGTCTATAGAAAACTGATAAATAAATATAGTAGACCTAGTCTATAGAAAGCTGATAGATAAATAAATATAGTAGACCTAGCCTATAGAAAGCTGATAAATAAATATAGTAGACCTAGTCTATAGAAAGCTGATAAATAAATATAGTAGACCTAGTCTATAGAAAACTGATAAATAAATATAGTAGACCTAGTCTATAGAAAGCTGATAGATAAATAAATATAGTAGACCTAGCCTATAGAAAGCTGATAAATAAATATAGTAGACCTAGTCTATAGAAAGCTGATAAATAAATATAGTAGACCTAGCCTATAGAAAGCTGATAAATAAATATAGTAGACCTAGTCTATAGAAAACTGATAAATAAATATAGTAGACCTAGTCTATAGAAAACTGATAAATAAATATAGTAGACCTAGTCTATAGAAAGCTGATAAATAAATATAGTAGACCTAGTCTATAGAAAACTGATAAATAAATATAGTAGACCTAGTCTATAGAAAGCTGATAGATAAATAAATATAGTAGACCTAGCCTATAGAAAGCTGATAAATAAATATAGTAGACCTAGTCTATAGAAAGCTGATAAATAAATATAGTAGACCTAGCCTATAGAAAGCTGATAAATAAATATAGTAGACCTAGTCTATAGAAAACTGATAAATAAATATAGTAGACCTAGTCTATAGAAAACTGATAAATAAATATAGTAGACCTAGTCTATAGAAAGCTGATAAATAAATAAATATAGTAGACCTAGCCTATAGAAAGTTGATATATAAATAAATATAGTAGACCTAGCCTATAGAAAACTGATAAATAAATATAGTAGACCTAGCCTAGAGAACTGATAAATAAATATAGTAGACCTAGCCTATAGAAAACTGATAAATAAATATAGTAGACCTAGCCTATAGAAAACTGATAAATAAATATAGTAGACCTAGTCTATAGAAAGCTGATAAATAAATAAATATAGTAGACCTAGCCTATAGAAAACTGATAAATAAATATAGTAGACCTAGTCTATAGAAAACTGATAAATAAATATAGTAGACCTAGTCTATAGAAAACGGATAAATAAATATAGTAGACCTAGCCTATAGAAAGCTGATAGATAAATAAATATAGTAGACCTAGTCTATAGAAAACTGATAAATAAATATAGTAGACCTAGTCTATAGAAAACTGATAGATAAATATAGTAGACCTAGCCTATAGAAAGCTGATAGAAAGCTGATAGATAAATAAATATAGTAGACCTAGCCTAGAGAAAACTGATAAATAAATATAGTAGACCTAGCCTATAGAAAACTGATAAATAAATATAGTAGTCCTAGCCTATAGAAAGCTGATAGATAAATAAATATAGTAGACCTAGCCTATAGAAAGCTGATAGATAAATAAATATAGTAGACCTAGTCTATAGAAAACTGATAAATAAATATAGTAGACCTAGCCTATAGAAAGCTGATAGATAAATAAATATCGTAGACCTAGTCTATAGAAAACGGATAAATAAATATAGTAGACCTAGTCTATAGAAAGCTGATAAATAAATATAATAGACCTAGCCTAGAAAACTGATAAATAAATATAGTAGACCTAGCCTATAGAAAGTTGATATATAAATAAATATAGTAGACCTAGTCTATAGAAAACTGATAAATAAATATAGTAGACCTAGCCTATAGAAAACTGATAAATAAATATAGTAGACCTAGCCTATAGAAAACTGATAAATAAATATAGTAGACCTAGCCTATAGAAAGTTGATATATAAATAAATATAGTAGACCTAGTCTATAGAAAACTGATAAATAAATATAGTAGACCTAGCCTATAGAAAACTGATAAATAAATATAGTAGACCTAGCCTAGAAAACTGATAAATAAATATAGTAGACCTAGCCTATAGAAAGTTGATATATAAATAAATATAGTAGACCTAGTCTATAGAAAACTGATAAATAAATATAGTAGACCTAGCCTATAGAAAACTGATAAATAAATATAGTAGACCTAGTCTATAGAAAACTGATAAATAAATATAGTAGACCTAGTCTATAGAAAGCTGATAAATAAATATCGTAGACCTAGTCTATAGAAAGCTGATAGATAAATAAATATAGTAGACCTAGTCTATAGAAAGCTGATAGAAAGCTGATAGATAAATAAATATAGTAGACCTAGCCTATAGAAAGCTGATAGAAAGCTGATAGATAAATAAATATAGTAGACCTAGTCTATAGAAAACTGATAGATAAATATAGTAGACCTAGCCTATAGAAAACTGATAGATAAATATAGTAGACCTAGTCTATAGAAAACGGATAAATAAATATAGTAGACCTAGTCTATAGAAAACTGATAAATAAATATAGTAGACCTAGTCTATAGAAAGCTGATAAATAAATATAGTAGACCTAGTCTATAGAAAGCTGATAGATAAATAAATATAGTAGACCTAGTCTATAGAAAACTGATAGAAAGCTGATAGATAAATAAATATAGTAGACCTAGCCTATAGAAAACTGATAAATAAATATAGTAGACCTAGCCTATAGAAAACTGATAAATAAATATAGTAGACCTAGTCTATAGAAAGCTGATAGATAAATAAATATAGTAGACCTAGCCTATAGAAAACTGATAAATAAATATAGTAGACCTAGTCTATAGAAAGTTGATATATAAATAAATATAGTAGACCTAGCCTATAGAAAGCTGATAGATAAATAAATATAGTAGACCTAGTCTATAGAAAACTGATAAATAAATATAGTAGACCTAGTCTATAGAAAGCTGATAGATAAATATAGTAGACCTAGCCTATAGAAAGCTGATAGATAAATATAGTAGTCCTAGCCTATAGAAAACTGATAGATAAATAAATATAGTAGACCTAGCCTATAGAAAGCTGATAGATAAATAAATATAGTAGACCTAGCCTATAGAAAGCTGATAGATAAATAAATATAGTAGACCTAGTCTATAGAAAGCTGATAAATAAATATAGTAGACCTAGCCTATAGAAAGCTGATAGATAAATAAATATAGTAGACCTAGCCTATAGAAAGCTGAT
Source organism: Oncorhynchus mykiss (assembly GCF_057628025.1). Taxonomy (NCBI): domain Eukaryota; kingdom Metazoa; phylum Chordata; class Actinopteri; order Salmoniformes; family Salmonidae; genus Oncorhynchus; species Oncorhynchus mykiss. The sequence goes on along the minus strand of NC_143046.1, from coordinate 15,880,036 downwards.
AGATAAATATAGTAGACCTAGCCTATAGAAAGCTGATAGATAAATAAATATAGTAGACCTAGTCTATAGAAAGCTGATAGATAAATATAGTAGTCCTAGCCTATAGAAAACTGATAAATAAATATCGTAGACCTAGCCTATAGAAAGCTGATAGATAAATAAATATAGTAGACCTAGTCTATAGAAAACTGATAAATAAATATAGTAGACCTAGTCTATAGAAAGCTGATAAATAAATAAATATAGTAGACCTAGCCTATAGAAAACTGATAAATAAATATAGTAGACCTAGTCTATAGAAAGCTGATAAATAAATATAGTAGACCTAGCCTATAGAAAGCTGATAGAAAGCTGATAGATAAATAAATATAGTAGACCTAGCCTATAGAAAACTGATAAATAAATATAGTAAACCTAGTCTATAGAAAACTGATAAATAAATATAGTAGACCTAGCCTATAGAAAGCTGATAGAAAGCTGATAGATAAATAAATATAGTAGACCTAGCCTATAGAAAGCTGATAGATAAATAAATATAGTAGACCTAGTCTATAGAAAACTGATAAATAAATATAGTAGACCTAGTCTATAGAAAACTGATAGATAAATATAGTAGACCTAGCCTATAGAAAGCTGATAGATAAATAAATATAGTAGACCTAGTCTATAGAAAGCTGATAGATAAATATAGTAGACCTAGTCTATAGAAAGCTGATAGATAAATAAATATAGTAGACCTAGCCTAGAGAACTGATAAATAAATATAGTAGACCTAGTCTATAGAAAACTGATAAATAAATATCGTAGACCTAGCCTATAGAAAGCTGATAGATAAATAAATATAGTAGACCTAGTCTATAGAAAACTGATAAATAAATATAGTAGTCCTAGCCTATAGAAAGCTGATAGAAAGCTGATAGATAAATAAATATAGTAGACCTAGCCTATAGAAAACTGATAAATAAATATAGTAGACCTAGCCTAGAGAAAACTGATAAATAAATATAGTAGACCTAGTCTATAGAAAGCTGATAGATAAATATCGTAGTCCTAGCCTATAGAAAGCTGATAGAAAGCTGATAGATAAATAAATATAGTAGACCTAGCCTAGAGAAAACTGATAAATAAATATAGTAGACCTAGCCTATAGAAAACTGATAAATAAATATAGTAGTCCTAGCCTATAGAAAGCTGATAGAAAGCTGATAAGTTAATATAGTAGGCCTAGCCTATAGAAAGCTAATGGGATCCTCCTCTTTTTAGTAGAGCCCATCACTCTGTTTGCTTGGCAATTGATTAGCCTATAGAAATGTTGCACAACATCTCATGGGCTCTCATGAAGTGTTTGATTAGATGTTTTATTATCATTGATGTCAGAGTGATTAGAGTGACAATTGATTGCTGAGTACCAGGCAGCAGTTAGCAAGTTTGGTAGGCTACCAATGACTAGCAGCAGCATCAGAGCTTGGAGAAGCCTAATTACCGTGACTAAACTGTCTCGTGGAATTTGACTGCCTTCATGACTCGTGACCACCGGTGTGGCGGTAATACGGTCGGTCTGGTATAATAATAATAATATGGTAAGGTCACCGCAACAGCCCTATCTAGGACCGATAGGAACATGTTCCTAATCTGCTTTCTACTATTTACCTTCTATAGAAGAAGCCCATTTTTGTTCTCAGTGTCTTACAGTTGAAGTGGGAAGTTTACATACACCTTAGCCAAATACATTTCAATTTCAGTTTTTTTTTTTTTTTAATTTTTTTTTACAATTCCTGACATTTAATCCTAGTAAAAACTCCCTGTCTTAGGTCAGTTAGAATCACCACTTTATTTTAAGAATGTGAAATGTCAAAATAATAGGAAAGAGAATGATTATATCAGCTTTTATTTCTTTCATCACATTCACAATGGGTCAGAAGTTTACATACACTCAATTAGTATTTGGTAGAATTGCCTTTAAATTGTTTGACTTGGGTCAAACATTTCGGGTAGCCTTCCACAAGTTTCCCACAATAATTTGGGTGAATTTTGGCCATTCCTCCTGACAGAGCTGGTGTAACTGAGTCAGGTTTGTAGGCCTCCTTGCTCGCACACACTTTTTCAGTTCTGCCCACACATTTTCTATGGGATTGAGGTAAGGGCCTTTTTGATGGCCACTCCAATACCTTGACCTTGTTGTCCTTAAGCCATTTTGCGACAACTTTAGAAGTATAATTTTCCCCCCTCATGATGCCATCTATTTTGTGAAGTGCACCCCAGTCCCTCCTGCAGCAAAGCACCCCCACAACATGATGCTGTCACCCCCGTGCTTCACGGAGGGGATGGGTTTCTTCGGCTTGCAGGCCTCCCCCTTTTTCCTCCAAACATAACGATGGTCATTATGACCAAACAGTTCTATTTTTGTTTCATCAGACCAGAGGACATTTCTCCAAAAAGTGCAATCTTTGTCCCCATGTGCAGTTTCAAACCGTAGTCTGGCTTTTTTATGGCGGTTTTGGAGCAGTGGCTTCTTCTTTGCTGAGCGGACTTTCAGATTATGTCGATATAGGACTCATTTTACTGTGGATATAGATACTTTTGTACCTGGTTCCTCCAGCATCTTCACAAGGACCTTTGCTGTTGTTCTGGGATTGATTTGCACTTTTTCGCACAAAAGTACGCTTTTCGCAGAAAAGTACGTTCATCTCTAGGAGACACCACGGCTGCGTGGTCCCATGGTGTTTATACTTGCGTACTATTGTTTGTACAGATGAACGTGGTACCTTCGGGCGTTTGGAAATTGCTCCCAAGGATGAACCAGACTTGTGGAGGTCTACAATTTTTTTTTATGAGGTCATGGCAGATTTATTTAGATTTTCCCATGATGTCAAGCAAAGAGGAACTGAGTTTTAAGGTAGGCCTTGAAATACATCAGAAGCTTCTAAAGCCATGACAACTGTTTAAAGGCACAGTCAACTTAGTGTATGTAAACTTCTGACCCACTGGAATTGTGATACAGTGATTTATGAGTGAAATAATCTTTTAATTATTGTAAAAATGACGTGTGTCCTGCACACAGTAGATGTCCAAACCGACTTGACAAAACTATAGTTTGTTAACAAGACATTTGTGGAGTGGTTGAAATACGAGTTTTAATGACTCCAGCCTAAGTGTTTGTAAACTTCCGACTTCAACTGTAACTAACTCATCAGTATGCTTTTTAAAAGACCGCTTTTCATCTGTCCAGATGCTCAGAAGCAGGGACAAGCAGGACACGATCAATAGTTTTCTGTAATACAATTAACTTCTTACGGAGGTGGTCCCTGCACAGGAACAGCTCAGCGGAAATTTCAGAGCGCCACCTATAGTACTTTACTTAGTACTCGTTAAATCTCAAACTTTCATAAAAATACACATGCAAGGTACTGAATTAAAGCTACACTCGTTGTGAATCTAGCCACCAAGTCAGATTTGTAAAATGCTTTTCGGCGAAAGCATGAGAAGCTATTATCTGATAGCATGCACCCCCCAAAATACCAGCACGACACGTAAACAATAGATTTTGCGGTAGCCGGCGCTACCCAAAACGCAGAAATAAAATATAAAACATTCATTACCTTGGACGAGCTTCTTTGTTGGCACTCCTATATGTCCCATAAACATCACAATGGGGTCTTTTTCCCGATTTAAATCCGTCATTGTATACCCAAAATGTCATTTGCTGAAGGCCAGTCTGATGCTGCAAAAAGCCCATTTACAAGACGCAACGTCACTTTTTAAAATTACAAAAGTCGCCTATAAACTTTTACAAATCACTTCAAACGACTTTTCTAAACCAACTTTAGGTATTAATAAACGTTAATGATGTATCAAATTGATCACGGGGTGATCTGTATTCGATAGCAGCAAGTCTGGAAATCATCGTCAATTTTTTCAGTTTCACAACATACTGTGGTTCGCCTCAAGAAAGGAGGGGTCTATTCGTGTTGTAACCAAGGATAAATGAGTCAGAAATTGACAGCAATGGCGACATCGTGTGGAAGTTGTAGGCGTTTACAGGGGATCCTCATTTATTTTTTTTGTGTTTTTGGTAAACAGTTTTACCAGGGATTTTTACTCCTAAACACGTTCTGTTATAGCCACAGACCCGATTTAACCAGTTTTAGAGACTTCAGAGTGTTTCCTATACACACATACTTATCATATGCATATACTATATTCCTGGCATGAGTAGCAGGACTTTGAAATGTTGCGCGATTTTTTATAAAAAGCTGCGAAAATTTGCATCATCCATAACAGGCAGACTGTAGTTCAGATAGAGCCCGGTCAACCGTGGGGGCAATAGCATACACACCAGTATCATCGGCATACAAGTGCAGGTCACAATTGTTTACAGGAAAGTCAATATTATTAATGTAAACATTAAAAAGTACTGGACCCAGAATCGACCCCTGCGGGACACCTTTCATAATGTCCAGGAAACCTGATTTAACACCATCAGTAGACACGCATTGAGTTCTATCTGTCAAGTCATTTTTCAACCAGTTACATACAGCCTGGTCTAGACCAATTGAGGAAAGCCTCTGAATTTGCAATGAGTTATAAGCAGTATCGAAAGTCTTTGACAGGTCAATGAAGAGGGCAGCACAATTTAGCCTTTTATCCATACAGTTAGCCACATCATTTATAAATAGGCGTAGATATAACCCCTCTGTCTGTTCTCTCTCCCCAGAATGAGATGCTGGAGGAGGGCCATGAGTATGCTGTCATGCTCTACACCTGGAGAAGCTGCTCAAGAGCTATACCACAGGTAACTCTCTCTCTCTTTCAATTCAAAGGGCTTAATTGACATGGGAAACATATGATTACATGGCCAAAGCAAGTGAAATAGATTAATAAACAAAAGTGAAATAAAAAATATAAAATGAACAGTAAACATTACACTCACAAAAGAATAAAGACATTTCAAATGTCATATTATGTGCAAATAGTTAAAGTAGAAAAGGGTTTGTTTTTCAGAATTCTTTGTGGATCTGTGTAATCTGATGGAAATATGTGTCTCTATTATGGTCATACATTTGGCAGGAGGTTAGGAAGTGCAGCTCAGTTTCCACCTAATTTTGTGGGCACTGTTCACATAGCCTGTCTTCTCTTGAGAGGCAGGTCTGCCTATGGCGGCCTTTCTCAATAGCAAGGCTATGCTCACTGAGTCTGTACATAGTCAACGCTTTCCTTAAGTTTGGGTCAGTCAGAATACCTGACCACTGTGTTCTCTCTGTTTAGGGACAAATAGCATTCTAATAGCGTGCTCTGTTTTTGTGTTAATTCTTTCCAATATGTCAAGTAATTATCTTTTTGTTTTCTCATGTTTTGGTTGGGTGTAATTGTGTTGCTTTCCTGTGGGGTCTGTTTATGTTTGTGAACAGAGCCCCAGGACCAGCTTACTTAGGGGACTCTTCTCCAGGTTTATCTCTCTGTAGGTGATGGCTTTGTTATGGAAGGTTTGGGAATCGCTTCCTTTTAGGTGGTTGTAGAATTTAACTGCACTTTTCTGGATTTTGATAATTAGCGTGTATCGGCCTAATTCTGCTCTGTATGCATTATTTTGTGTGTTACGTTGTACACTGAGGACATGTTTAGCATAATTCTGCATGCAGAGTCTCAATTTGGTGTTTGTCCCATTTTGTGAATTCTTGGTTGGTGAGTGGACCCCAGACCTCCGAATCATAAAGGGTAATGGGTTCTATAACTGATTCAAGTAGCCAGATCCTAATTGGTATGTTTGTAAGGGGTGCGTGTTGGTGGCAGGGAAGTCAGGCGCAGGAGAACGAACTTGAGTTATTTAATAAATGCTGACCAAACTCCAAAACAACCAAGATGTACAAAATAACAAAGTGGGTACAAAACCCGTCGCACACCAACACTAAATAGAACATCACATACAAACTAAACTATCTCCGACTAGGACATGAGGGGAAACAGAGGGTTAAATACACAACATGTCATTGATGGGATTGGAACCAGGTGTGATGGAAGACAAGACAAAACCAATGGAAAATGATAAATGGATCAGTGATGGCTAGAAGGTCGGTGACGTCGACCCAGGTCTGTCAGGGCCCAGGTCTGTCAGAGCCCAAGTCTGTCAGGGCCCAGGTCTGTCAGGGCCCAGGTCTGTCAGGACCTAGGTCTGTCAGGGCCCAGGTCTGTCAGGGCCCAGGTCTGTCAGGGCCCAGGTCTGTCAGGGCCCAGGTCTGACAGGGCCCAGGTCTGTCAGGGCCCAGGTCTGTCAGGGCCCAGGTCTGTCAGGGCCCAGGTTTGACAGAATCTGTACAGAAGATCTAGGTGCTGCTGTAGGCCCTCCTTGTTTGGGGACAGAAACACCAGATCATCAGCAAACAGTAGACATTTGACTTCAGATTCTAGAAGGGTGAAGGCCGGGTGCTGCAGACTGTTGATAGTGTAGTGATGTATTAGAGCTGAATTTGTAGCCTCAGGAACACATTGTTTGTTTGCTTCCCAAATAGCATCCTATTCCTTATGTAGTGTACTGCCCTTGACCAGGGCCCATGTGGGTAGAGCTGGGTGATTATGGACAGAAATCCATGTTGTGATACATTTCCTGAATTGATGCGATAATGATAAATAGAACAAAACGTTTATAACAGTAATGTGCTCCACAGTTTATAACAGTAATGTACACCACAGTTTATAACAGTAATGTGCTCCACAGTTTATAACAGTAATGTACACCACAGTTTATAACAGTAATGTACACCACAGTTTATAACAGTAATGTGCTCCACAGTTTATAACAGTAATGTGCTCCACAGTTTATAACAGTAATGTGCTCCACAGTTTATAACAGTACTGTGCTCCACAGTTTATAACAGTAATGTACACCACAGTTTATAACAGTAATGTGCTCCACAGTTTATAACAGTAATGTGCACCACAGTTTATAACAGTAATGTGCACCACAGTTTATAACAGTAATGTGCTCCACAGTTTATAACAGTAATGTGCTCCACAGTTTATAACAGTACTGTGCTCCACAGTTTATAACAGTAATGTGCACCACAGTTTATAACAGTAATGTGCTCCACAGTTTATAACAGTAATGTGCACCACAGTTTATAACAGTAATGTGCACCACAGTTTATAACAGTAATGTGCTCCACAGTTTATAACAGTAATGTGCTCCACAGTTTATAACAGTAATGTGCTCCACAGTTTATAACAGTAATGTACACCACAGTTTATAACAGTAATGTGCACCACAGTTTATAACATTAATGTGCACCACAGTTTATAACAGTAATGTGCTCCTCAGTTTATAACAGTAATGTACACCACAGTTTATAACAGTAATGTGCTCCTCAGTTTATAACAGTAATGTACACCACAGTTTATAACAGTAATGTGCTCCACAGTTTATAACAGTAATGTACACCACAGTTTGTAACAGTAATGTCCTCCACAGTTTATAACAGTAATGTGCTCCACAGTTTATAACAGTAATGTGCTCCACAGTATAACAGTAATGTACACCACAGTTTATAACATTAAAGTGCACCACAGTTTATAACAGTAATGTGCACCACAGTTTATAACAGTAATGTGCACCACAGTTTATAACAGTGTTGTGCTCCTCAGTTTATAACAGTAATGTGCTCCTCAGTTTATAACAGTAATGTGCTCCTCAGTTTTATAACAGTAATGTGCACCACAGTTTATAACAGTAATGTGCACCACAGTTTATAACATTAAAGTGCACCACAGTTTATAACAGTAATGTGCACCACAGTTTATAACAGTAATGTGCACCACAGTTTATAACAGTGTTGTGCTCCTCAGTTTATAACAGTAATGTGCTCCTCAGTTTATAACAGTAATGTGCTCCTCAGTTTATAACAGTAATGTGCACCACAGTTTATAACAGTAATGTACACCACAGTTTATAACAGTAATGTGCACCACAGTTTATAACAGTAATGTACACCACAGTTTATAACAGTAATGTACACCACAGTTTATAACAGTAATGTGCTCCACAGTTTATAACAGTAATGTGCACCACAGTTTATAACAGTAATGTGCACCACAGTTTATAACAGTAATGTGCTCCACAGTTTATAACAGTAATTTGCTCCACAGTTTTTCCTTTAAACTGATACTACTCATTTGATGGTTGTAGCCATCAATTGTCCCATTTATAATCACCCATTTTAGCAAACTTATTTAATTAAAACTTTTCTCTGGTATAGACTACTTATCGTAATGAACGATATCAGCAAAATGCCTGTGATAAGTTGATCATTTTCAGTTTATCGTCCCAGCTCTTGTACGGGCACCTGATCCTAGAAATATGATACTGGCTCGGGACACTGTGATCTGTGATGTGTAAAAAAAGATGTGGGAGAGCCCTGTGAGTGGTTCCAGTGAGCAGGCTGTGTGACGGCGCCCCCCTGTGTTCTCCAGGTGAAGTGTAATGAGCAGCCCAACAGGGTGGAGATCTATGAGAAGACTGTGGAGGTGCTGGAACCAGAGGTCACCAAGCTCATGAAGTTCATGTACTTTCAGGTGAGAGACCAGTGATTGATGGATGAATGAATGAATCAATCAAACGAATGAACAACGTAATATATGTATCGTATTTGAATTGGAACTTTGTCAGTCAATCATATCCTTGTCCCTTGAATTAAATAATGAATGAATGAACAAATGAGTCCTATATATATCTGAGAACCTCTCTTCTCTCTGTCGTCTCCTTTTCCCCTGTCCTCCCCTGCAGCGTAAGGCCATCGAGCGTTTCTGCGGGGAGGTGAAGCGTCTCTGCCACGCTGAGCGGAGGAAGGACTTTGTCTCTGAAGCCTACCTCCTCACCCTGGGCAAGTTCATCAACATGTTCGCTGTGCTCGACGAACTCAAGAACATGAAGTGCAGCGTCAAGAACGACCACTCTGCCTACAAAAGGTACGGAGGGAAGACAGACACAATGTGGGGATGCACCTCAATAGCCTGCAGTGGCTTCCTCTCCCTATCACCTTTCCTTCACCTGCACTGATCCTGAAAACACAGGCATTTGATTTCACCTGTCTAGTTCCTTCACATCAGCTTAAATAAAGCAAAAGGGACAGAATGAAGGGCTAATTTACCCCACTATTGAGATGTACCCAATTGACTCAGGTTAACAGAATCTGTGAGGTGTGGCTACAGAATTAGATATGTGGTAATATTTGTGTCTGCAGGGCAGCTCAGTTCCTGAGGAAGATGGCCGACCCTCAGTCCATCCAGGAGTCACAGAACCTCTCCATGTTTCTAGCCAATCACAACAGGATTACTCAGGTGTGTGTTTGTGTGTGTGCGCGTGTTGTGCAGCAGCAGTAATAGTGTGTATATTTCTCTCTGTAGTGTCTGCAGTAATAGTGTGTATATTTCTCTCTGTAGTGTCTGCAGCAGCAGTAATAGTGTGTATATTTCTCTCTGTAGTGTCTGCAGCAGTAGTAATAGTGTGTATATTTCTCTCTGTAGTGTCTGCAGTAATAGTGTGTATATTTCTCTCTGTAGTGTCTGCAGCAGCAGTAATAGTGTGTATATTTCTCTCTATAGTGTCTGCAGTAATAGTGTGTATATTTCTCTCTGTGGTGTCTGCAGTAATACTGTGTATATTTATCTCTGTAGTGTCTGCAGCAGCAGTAATAGTGTGTATATTTCTCTCTGTAGTGTCTGCAGCAGTAGTAATAGTGTGTATATTTCTCTCTGTAGTGTCTGCAGTAATAGTGTGTATATTTCTCTCTGTAGTGTCTGCAGCAGCAGTAATAGTGTGTCTATTTCTCTGTAGTGTCTGCAGTAATAGTGTGTATATTTCTCTCTGTAGTGTCTGCAGCAGCAGTAATAGTGTGTATATTTCTCTCTGTAGTGTCTGCAGCAGCAGTAAAAGTGTGTATTTGTCTCTGTAGTGTCTGCAGTAATACTGTGTATATTTCTCTGTAGTGTCTGCAGCAGCAGTAAAAGGGTGTATTTCTCTGTAGTGTCTGCAGCAGCAGTAAAAGTGTGTATTTCTCTCTGTAGTGTCTGCAGTAATACTGTGTATATTTCTCTGTAGTGTCTGCAGCAGCAGTAATAGTGTGTATTTCTCTCTGTAGTGTCTGCAGTAATAGTGTGTATATTTCTCTCTGTAGTGTCTGCAGCAGCAGTAATAGTGTGTATTTCTCTGTAGTGTCTGCAGCAGCAGTAAAAGTGTGTATTTCTCTCTGTAGTGTCTGCAGTAATACTGTGTATATTTCTCTGTAGTGTCTGCAGCAGCAGTAATAGTGTGTATTTCTCTCTGTAGTGTCTGCAGTAATAGTGTGTATATTTCTCTCTGTAGTGTCTGCAGCAGCAGTAATAGTGTGTATATTTCTCTCTGTAGTGTCTGCAGTAATAGTGTGTATATTTCTCTCTGTAGTGTCTGCAGCAGCAGTAATAGTGTGTATTTCTCTCTGTAGTGTCTGCAGTAATACTGTGTATATTTCTCTGTAGTGTCTGCAGCAGCAGTAATAGTGTGTATTTCTCTCTGTAGTGTCTGCAGTAATAGTGTGTATATTTCTCTCTGTAGTGTCTGCAGCAGCAGTAATAGTGTGTATATTTCTCTCTGTAGTGTCTGCAGTAATAGTGTGTATATTTATCTCTGTAGTGTCTGCAGCAGCAGTAATAGTGTGTATATTTCTCTCTGTAGTGTCTGCAGTACTAGTGTGTATATTTATCTCTGTAGTGTCTGCAGCAGCAGTAATAGTGTGTATATTTCTCTCTGTAGTGTCTGCAGTACTAGTGTGTATATTTATCTCTGTAGTGTCTGCAGCAGCAGTAATAGTGTGTATATTTCTCTCTGTAGTGTCTGCAGTACTAGTGTGTATATTTCTCTCTGTAGTGTCTGCAGCAGCAGTAATAGTGTGTATATTTCTCTGTAGTGTCTGCAGTAATAGTGTGTATATTTCTCTCTGTAGTGTCTGCAGCAGCAGTAATAGTGTGTATATTTCTCTCTGTAGTGTCTGCAGTACTAGTGTGTATATTTCTCTCTGTAGTGTCTGCAGCAGCAGTAATAGTGTGTATATTTCTCTGTAGTGTCTGCAGTAATAGTGTGTATATTTCTCTCTGTAGTGTCTGCAGCAGCAGTAATAGTGTGTATATTTCTCTCTGTAGTGTCTGCAGCAGCAGTAATAGTGTGTATATTTCTCTGTAGTGTCTGCAGTAATAGTGTGTATATTTCTCTCTGTAGTGTCTGCAGCAGCAGTAATAGTGTGTATATTTCTCTCTGTAGTGTCTGCAGCAGCAGTAATAGTGTGTATATTTATCTCTGTAGTGTCTGCAGTAATAGTGTGTATATTTCTCTCTGTAGTGTCTGCAGTAATACTGTGTATATTTCTCTCTGTAGTGTCTGCAGCAGCAGTAATAGTGTGTATATTTCTCTCTGTAGTGTCTGCAGCAGCAGTAATAGTGTGTATATTTCTCTCTGTAGTGTCTGCAGCAGCAGTAATACTGTGTATATTTCTCTGTAGTGTCTGCAGCAGCAGTAATAGTGTGTATATTTCTCTCTGTAGTGTCTGCAGCAGCAGTAATAGTGTGTATATTTCTCTGTAGTGTCTGCAGTAATAGTGTGTATATTTCTCTCTGTAGTGTCTGCAGCAGCAGTAATAGTGTGTATATTTATCTCTGTAGTGTCTGCAGCAGCAGTAATACTGTGTATATTTCTCTCTGTAGTGTCTGCAGCAGCAGTAATAGTGTGTATATTTCTCTCTGTAGTGTCTGCAGCAGCAGTAATACTGTGTATATTTCTCTCTGTAGTGTCTGCAGCAGTAGTAATAGTGTGTATATTTCTCTGTAGTGTCTGCAGCAGTAGTAATAGTGTGTATATTTCTCTCTGTAGTGTCTGCAGTAATAGTGTGTATATTTCTCTCTGTAGTGTCTGCAGTAATAGTGTGTATATTTATCTCTGTAGTGTCTGCAGCAGCAGTAATAGTGTGTATATTTCTCTGTAGTGTCTGCAGTAATAGTGTGTATATTTCTCTCTGTAGTGTCTGCAGCAGCAGTAATAGTGTGTATATTTCTCTCTGTAGTGTCTGCAGTAATAGTGTGTATATTTCTCTCTGTAGTGTCTGCAGCAGCAGTAATAGTGTGTATATTTCTCTCTGTAGTGTCTGCAGTAATAGTGTGTATATTTCTCTCTGTAGTGTCTGCAGTAATAGTGTGTATATTTCTCTCTGTAGTGTCTGCAGTAATAGTGTGTATATTTCTCTCTGTAGTGTCTGCAGTAATAGTGTGTATATTTCTCTCTGTAGTGTCTGCAGCAGCAGTAATAGTGTGTATATTTCTCTCTGTAGTGTCTGCAGCAGCAGTAATAGTGTGTATATTTCTCTCTGTAGTGTCTGCAGTAATAGTGTGTATATTTCTCTCTGTAGTGTCTGCAGTAATAGTGTGTATATTTCTCTCTGTAGTGTCTGCAGCAGCAGTAATAGTGTGTATATTTCTCTCTGTAGTGTCTGCAGTAATAGTGTGTATATTTATCTCTGTAGTGTCTGCAGCAGCAGTAATAGTGTGTATATTTCTCTCTGTAGTGTCTGCAGCAGCAGTAATAGTGTGTATATTTCTCTCTGTAGTGTCTGCAGCAGCAGTAATAGTGTGTATATTTATCTCTGTAGTGTCTGCAGTAATAGTGTGTATATTTATCTCTGTAGTGTCTGCAGCAGCAGTAATAGTGTGTATATTTCTCTCTATAGTGTCTGCAGTAATAGTGTGTATATTTCTCTCTGTAGTGTCTGCAGCAGCAGTAATAGTGTGTATATTTCTCTCTGTAGTGTCTGCAGCAGCAGTAATAGTGTGTATATTTCTCTGTAGTGTCTGCAGCAGCAGTAATAGTGTGTATATTTCTCTGTAGTGTCTGCAGTAATAGTGTGTATATTTCTCTGTAGTGTCTGCAGCAGCAGTAATAGTGTGTATATTTCTCTGTAGTGGCTGCAGTAATAGTGTGTATATTTCTCTGTAGTGTCTGCAGCAGCAGTAATAGTGTGTATATTTCTCTGTAGTGTCTGCAGCAGCAGTAATAGTGTGTATATTTCTCTCTGTAGTGTCTGCAGCAGCAGTAATAGTGTGTATATTTCTCTGTAGTGTCTGCAGTAATAGTGTGTATATTTCTCTCTGTAGTGTCTGCAGCAGCAGTAATAGTGTGTATATTTCTCTGTAGTGTCTGCAGCAGCAGTAATAGTGTGTATATTTCTCTGTAGTGTCTGCAGCAGTAGTAATAGTGTGTATATTTCTCTCTGTAGTGTCTGCAGCAGCAGTAATAGTGTGTATATTTCTCTCTGTAGTGTCTGCAGCAGCAGTAATAGTGTGTATATTTCTCTCTGTAGTGTCTGCAGCAGTAGTAATAGTGTGTATATTTCTCTCTGTAGTGTCTGCAGCAGCAGTAATAGTGTGTATATTTCTCTGTAGTGTCTGCAGCAGCAGTAATAGTGTGTATATTTCTCTCTGTAGTGTCTGCAGCAGCAGTAATAGTGTGTATATTTCTCTCTGTAGTGTCTGCAGTAATAGTGTGTATATTTCTCTCTGTAGTGTCTGCAGCAGCAGTAATAGTGTGTATATTTCTCTCTGTAGTGTCTGCAGTAATAGTGTGTATATTTCTCTGTAGTGTCTGCAGCAGCAGTAATAGTGTGTATATTTATCTCTGTAGTGTCTGCAGTAATAGTGTGTATATTTCTCTCTGTAGTGTCTGCAGCAGCAGTAATAGTGTGTATATTTCTCTCTGTAGTGTCTGCAGCAGCAGTAATAGTGTGTATATTTCTCTGTAGTGTCTGCAGCAGCAGTAATAGTGTGTATATTTCTCTCTGTAGTGTCTGCAGCAGCAGTAATAGTGTGTATATTTCTCTCTGTAGTGTCTGCAGCAGCAGTAATAGTGTGTATATTTCTCTCTGTAGTGTCTGCAGCAGCAGTAATAGTGTGTATATTTCTCTCTGTAGTGTCTGCAGCAGCAGTAATAGTGTGTATATTTCTCTCTGTAGTGTCTGCAGCAGCAGTAATAGTGTGTATTTCTCTGTAGTGTCTGCAGTAATACTGTGTATATTTATCTCTGTAGTGTCAGCAGTAATAGTGTGTATATTTCTCTCTGTAGTGTCTGCAGTAATAGTGTGTATATTTCTCTCTGTAGTGTCTGCAGCAGCAGTAATAGTGTGTATATTTCTCTCTGTAGTGTCTGCAGCAGCAGTAATAGTGTGTATATTTCTCTCTGTAGTGTCTGCAGCAGCAGTAATAGTGTGTATATTTCTCTCTGTAGTGTCTGCAGCAGCAGTAATAGTGTGTATATTTCTCTGTAGTGTCTGCAGCAGCAGTAATAGTGTGTATATTTCTCTCTGTAGTGTCTGCAGCAGTAGTAATAGTGTGTATATTTCTCTCTGTAGTGTCTGCAGTAATAGTGTGTATATTTATCTCTGTAGTGTCTGCAGCAGCAGTAATAGTGTGTATATTTCTCTCTGTAGTGTCTGCAGTAATAGTGTGTATATTTCTCTCTGTAGTGTCTGCAGCAGCAGTAATAGTGTGTATATTTCTCTCTGTAGTGTCTGCAGTAATAGTGTGTATATTTCTCTGTAGTGTCTGCAGCAGCAGTAATAGTGTGTATATTTATCTCTGTAGTGTCTGCAGCAGCAGTAATAGTGTGTATATTTCTCTCTGTAGTGTCTGCAGCAGCAGTAATAGTGTGTATATTTCTCTGTAGTGTCTGCAGCAGCAGTAATAGTGTGTATATTTCTCTCTGTAGTGTCTGCAGCAGCAGTAATAGTGTGTATATTTCTCTCTGTAGTGTCTGCAGTAATAGTGTGTATATTTCTCTCTGTAGTGTCTGCAGTAATAGTGTGTATATTTATCTCTGTAGTGTCTGCAGCAGCAGTAATAGTGTGTATATTTCTCTGTAGTGTCTGCAGTAATAGTGTGTATATTTATCTCTGTAGTGTCTGCAGCAGCAGTAATAGTGTGTATATTTCTCTCTGTAGTGTCTGCAGTAATACTGTGTATATTTCTCTCTGTAGTGTCTGCAGCAGCAGTAATAGTGTGTATATTTCTCTCTGTAGTGTCTGCAGTAATACTGTGTATATTTCTCTCTGTAGTGTCTGCAGCAGCAGTAATAGTGTGTATATTTCTCTCTGTAGTGTCTGCAGTAATAGTGTGTATATTTCTCTCTGTAGTGTCTGCAGCAGCAGTAATAGTGTGTATATTTCTCTCTGTAGTGTCTGCAGCAGCAGTAATAGTGTGTATTTCTCTGTAGTGTCTGCAGTAATACTGTGTATATTTATCTCTGTAGTGTCAGCAGTAATAGTGTGTATATTTCTCTCTGTAGTGTCTGCAGCAGCAGTAATAGTGTGTATTTCTCTGTAGTGTCTGCAGTAATACTGTGTATATTTATCTCTGTAGTGTCAGCAGTAATAGTGTGTATATTTCTCTCTGTAGTGTCTGCAGCAGCAGTAATAGTGTGTATATTTCTCTCTGTAGTGTCTGCAGCAGCAGTAATAGTGTGTATATTTCTCTCTGTAGTGTCTGCAGTAATAGTGTGTATATTTCTCTCTGTAGTGTCTGCAGCAGCAGTAATACTGTGTATATTTCTCTCTGTAGTGTCTGCAGCAGTAGTAATAGTGTGTATATTTCTCTGTAGTGTCTGCAGCAGTAGTAATAGTGTGTATATTTCTCTCTGTAGTGTCTGCAGTAATAGTGTGTATATTTCTCTCTGTAGTGTCTGCAGTAATAGTGTGTATATTTATCTCTGTAGTGTCTGCAGCAGCAGTAATAGTGTGTATATTTCTCTGTAGTGTCTGCAGTAATAGTGTGTATATTTCTCTCTGTAGTGTCTGCAGCAGCAGTAATAGTGTGTATATTTCTCTCTGTAGTGTCTGCAGTAATAGTGTGTATATTTCTCTCTGTAGTGTCTGCAGCAGCAGTAATAGTGTGTATATTTCTCTCTGTAGTGTCTGCAGTAATAGTGTGTATATTTCTCTCTGTAGTGTCTGCAGTAATAGTGTGTATATTTCTCTCTGTAGTGTCTGCAGTAATAGTGTGTATATTTCTCTCTGTAGTGTCTGCAGTAATAGTGTGTATATTTCTCTCTGTAGTGTCTGCAGCAGCAGTAATAGTGTGTATATTTCTCTGTAGTGTCTGCAGTAATAGTGTGTATATTTCTCTGTAGTGTCTGCAGCAGCAGTAATAGTGTGTATATTTCTCTGTAGTGGCTGCAGTAATAGTGTGTATATTTCTCTGTAGTGTCTGCAGCAGCAGTAATAGTGTGTATATTTCTCTGTAGTGTCTGCAGCAGCAGTAATAGTGTGTATATTTCTCTCTGTAGTGTCTGCAGCAGCAGTAATAGTGTGTATATTTCTCTGTAGTGTCTGCAGTAATAGTGTGTATATTTCTCTCTGTAGTGTCTGCAGCAGCAGTAATAGTGTGTATATTTCTCTGTAGTGTCTGCAGCAGCAGTAATAGTGTGTATATTTCTCTGTAGTGTCTGCAGCAGTAGTAATAGTGTGTATATTTCTCTCTGTAGTGTCTGCAGCAGCAGTAATAGTGTGTATATTTCTCTCTGTAGTGTCTGCAGCAGCAGTAATAGTGTGTATATTTCTCTCTGTAGTGTCTGCAGCAGTAGTAATAGTGTGTATATTTCTCTCTGTAGTGTCTGCAGCAGCAGTAATAGTGTGTATATTTCTCTGTAGTGTCTGCAGCAGCAGTAATAGTGTGTATATTTCTCTCTGTAGTGTCTGCAGCAGCAGTAATAGTGTGTATATTTCTCTCTGTAGTGTCTGCAGTAATAGTGTGTATATTTCTCTCTGTAGTGTCTGCAGCAGCAGTAATAGTGTGTATATTTCTCTCTGTAGTGTCTGCAGCAGCAGTAATAGTGTGTATATTTCTCTCTGTAGTGTCTGCAGCAGCAGTAATAGTGTGTATATTTCTCTCTGTAGTGTCTGCAGCAGCAGTAATAGTGTGTATTTCTCTGTAGTGTCTGCAGTAATACTGTGTATATTTATCTCTGTAGTGTCAGCAGTAATAGTGTGTATATTTCTCTCTGTAGTGTCTGCAGTAATAGTGTGTATATTTCTCTCTGTAGTGTCTGCAGCAGCAGTAATAGTGTGTATATTTCTCTCTGTAGTGTCTGCAGCAGCAGTAATAGTGTGTATATTTCTCTCTGTAGTGTCTGCAGCAGCAGTAATAGTGTGTATATTTCTCTCTGTAGTGTCTGCAGCAGCAGTAATAGTGTGTATATTTCTCTGTAGTGTCTGCAGCAGCAGTAATAGTGTGTATATTTCTCTCTGTAGTGTCTGCAGCAGTAGTAATAGTGTGTATATTTCTCTCTGTAGTGTCTGCAGTAATAGTGTGTATATTTATCTCTGTAGTGTCTGCAGCAGCAGTAATAGTGTGTATATTTCTCTCTGTAGTGTCTGCAGTAATAGTGTGTATATTTCTCTCTGTAGTGTCTGCAGCAGCAGTAATAGTGTGTATATTTCTCTCTGTAGTGTCTGCAGTAATAGTGTGTATATTTCTCTGTAGTGTCTGCAGCAGCAGTAATAGTGTGTATATTTATCTCTGTAGTGTCTGCAGCAGCAGTAATAGTGTGTATATTTCTCTCTGTAGTGTCTGCAGCAGCAGTAATAGTGTGTATATTTCTCTGTAGTGTCTGCAGCAGCAGTAATAGTGTGTATATTTCTCTCTGTAGTGTCTGCAACAGCAGTAATAGTGTGTATATTTCTCTCTGTAGTGTCTGCAGTAATAGTGTGTATATTTCTCTCTGTAGTGTCTGCAGTAATAGTGTGTATATTTATCTCTGTAGTGTCTGCAGCAGCAGTAATAGTGTGTATATTTCTCTGTAGTGTCTGCAGTAATAGTGTGTATATTTATCTCTGTAGTGTCTGCAGCAGCAGTAATAGTGTGTATATTTCTCTCTGTAGTGTCTGCAGTAATACTGTGTATATTTCTCTCTGTAGTGTCTGCAGCAGCAGTAATAGTGTGTATATTTCTCTGTAGTGTCTGCAGTAATACTGTGTATATTTCTCTCTGTAGTGTCTGCAGCAGCAGTAATAGTGTGTATATTTCTCTCTGTAGTGTCTGCAGTAATACTGTGTATATTTCTCTCTGTAGTGTCTGCAGCAGCAGTAATAGTGTGTATATTTCTCTCTGTAGTGTCTGCAGTAATAGTGTGTATATTTCTCTCTGTAGTGTCTGCAGCAGCAGTAATAGTGTGTATATTTCTCTCTGTAGTGTCTGCAGCAGCAGTAATAGTGTGTATTTCTCTGTAGTGTCTGCAGTAATACTGTGTATATTTATCTCTGTAGTGTCAGCAGTAATAGTGTGTATATTTCTCTCTGTAGTGTCTGCAGCAGCAGTAATAGTGTGTATTTCTCTGTAGTGTCTGCAGTAATACTGTGTATATTTATCTCTGTAGTGTCAGCAGTAATAGTGTGTATATTTCTCTCTGTAGTGTCTGCAGCAGCAGTAATAGTGTGTATATTTCTCTCTGTAGTGTCTGCAGCAGCAGTAATAGTGTGTATATTTCTCTCTGTAGTGTCTGCAGTAATAGTGTGTATATTTCTCTCTGTAGTGTCTGCAGCAGCAGTAATACTGTGTATATTTCTCTCTGTAGTGTCTGCAGCAGTAGTAATAGTGTGTATATTTCTCTGTAGTGTCTGCAGCAGTAGTAATAGTGTGTATATTTCTCTCTGTAGTGTCTGCAGTAATAGTGTGTATATTTCTCTCTGTAGTGTCTGCAGTAATAGTGTGTATATTTATCTCTGTAGTGTCTGCAGCAGCAGTAATAGTGTGTATATTTCTCTGTAGTGTCTGCAGTAATAGTGTGTATATTTCTCTCTGTAGTGTC
Organism: Oncorhynchus mykiss; assembly: GCF_057628025.1. Taxonomy (NCBI): domain Eukaryota; kingdom Metazoa; phylum Chordata; class Actinopteri; order Salmoniformes; family Salmonidae; genus Oncorhynchus; species Oncorhynchus mykiss. The sequence continues at coordinate 15,861,177 of NC_143046.1, read as the reverse complement.
TGCAGCAGCAGTAATAGTGTGTATATTTCTCTCTGTAGTGTCTGCAGTAATAGTGTGTATATTTCTCTCTGTAGTGTCTGCAGTAATAGTGTGTATATTTCTCTCTGTAGTGTCTGCAGTAATAGTGTGTATATTTCTCTCTGTAGTGTCTGCAGTAATAGTGTGTATATTTCTCTCTGTAGTGTCTGCAGTAATAGTGTGTATATTTATCTCTGTAGTGTCTGCAGCAGCAGTAATAGTGTGTATATTTCTCTCTGTAGTGTCTGCAGCAGCAGTAATAGTGTGTATATTTCTCTCTGTAGTGTCTGCAGCAGCAGTAATAGTGTGTATATTTATCTCTGTAGTGTCTGCAGTAATAGTGTGTATATTTATCTCTGTAGTGTCTGCAGCAGCAGTAATAGTGTGTATATTTCTCTCTATAGTGTCTGCAGTAATAGTGTGTATATTTCTCTCTGTAGTGTCTGCAGCAGCAGTAATAGTGTGTATATTTCTCTGTAGTGTCTGCAGCAGCAGTAATAGTGTGTATATTTCTCTGTAGTGTCTGCAGTAATAGTGTGTATATTTCTCTGTAGTGTCTGCAGCAGCAGTAATAGTGTGTATATTTCTCTGTAGTGGCTGCAGTAATAGTGTGTATATTTCTCTGTAGTGTCTGCAGCAGCAGTAATAGTGTGTATATTTCTCTGTAGTGTCTGCAGCAGCAGTAATAGTGTGTATATTTCTCTCTGTAGTGTCTGCAGCAGCAGTAATAGTGTGTATATTTCTCTGTAGTGTCTGCAGTAATAGTGTGTATATTTCTCTCTGTAGTGTCTGCAGCAGCAGTAATAGTGTGTATATTTCTCTGTAGTGTCTGCAGCAGCAGTAATAGTGTGTATATTTCTCTGTAGTGTCTGCAGCAGTAGTAATAGTGTGTATATTTCTCTCTGTAGTGTCTGCAGCAGCAGTAATAGTGTGTATATTTCTCTCTGTAGTGTCTGCAGCAGCAGTAATAGTGTGTATATTTCTCTCTGTAGTGTCTGCAGCAGTAGTAATAGTGTGTATATTTCTCTCTGTAGTGTCTGCAGCAGCAGTAATAGTGTGTATATTTCTCTGTAGTGTCTGCAGCAGCAGTAATAGTGTGTATATTTCTCTCTGTAGTGTCTGCAGCAGCAGTAATAGTGTGTATATTTCTCTCTGTAGTGTCTGCAGTAATAGTGTGTATATTTCTCTCTGTAGTGTCTGCAGCAGCAGTAATAGTGTGTATATTTCTCTCTGTAGTGTCTGCAGTAATAGTGTGTATATTTCTCTGTAGTGTCTGCAGCAGCAGTAATAGTGTGTATATTTATCTCTGTAGTGTCTGCAGCAGCAGTAATAGTGTGTATATTTCTCTCTGTAGTGTCTGCAGCAGCAGTAATAGTGTGTATATTTCTCTCTGTAGTGTCTGCAGCAGCAGTAATAGTGTGTATATTTCTCTCTGTAGTGTCTGCAGCAGCAGTAATAGTGTGTATATTTCTCTCTGTAGTGTCTGCAGCAGCAGTAATAGTGTGTATTTCTCTGTAGTGTCTGCAGTAATACTGTGTATATTTATCTCTGTAGTGTCAGCAGTAATAGTGTGTATATTTCTCTCTGTAGTGTCTGCAGTAATAGTGTGTATATTTCTCTCTGTAGTGTCTGCAGCAGCAGTAATAGTGTGTATATTTCTCTCTGTAGTGTCTGCAGTAATAGTGTGTATATTTCTCTCTGTAGTGTCTGCAGCAGCAGTAATAGTGTGTATATTTCTCTCTGTAGTGTCTGCAGTAATAGTGTGTATATTTCTCTCTGTAGTGTCTGCAGTAATAGTGTGTATATTTCTCTCTGTAGTGTCTGCAGTAATAGTGTGTATATTTCTCTCTGTAGTGTCTGCAGTAATAGTGTGTATATTTCTCTCTGTAGTGTCTGCAGCAGCAGTAATAGTGTGTATATTTCTCTCTGTAGTGTCTGCAGCAGCAGTAATAGTGTGTATATTTCTCTCTGTAGTGTCTGCAGTAATAGTGTGTATATTTCTCTCTGTAGTGTCTGCAGTAATAGTGTGTATATTTCTCTCTGTAGTGTCTGCAGCAGCAGTAATAGTGTGTATATTTCTCTCTGTAGTGTCTGCAGTAATAGTGTGTATATTTATCTCTGTAGTGTCTGCAGCAGCAGTAATAGTGTGTATATTTCTCTCTGTAGTGTCTGCAGCAGCAGTAATAGTGTGTATATTTCTCTCTGTAGTGTCTGCAGCAGCAGTAATAGTGTGTATATTTCTCTGTAGTGTCTGCAGCAGCAGTAATAGTGTGTATATTTCTCTGTAGTGTCTGCAGTAATAGTGTGTATATTTCTCTGTAGTGTCTGCAGCAGCAGTAATAGTGTGTATATTTCTCTGTAGTGGCTGCAGTAATAGTGTGTATATTTCTCTGTAGTGTCTGCAGCAGCAGTAATAGTGTGTATATTTCTCTGTAGTGTCTGCAGCAGCAGTAATAGTGTGTATATTTCTCTCTGTAGTGTCTGCAGCAGCAGTAATAGTGTGTATATTTCTCTGTAGTGTCTGCAGTAATAGTGTGTATATTTCTCTCTGTAGTGTCTGCAGCAGCAGTAATAGTGTGTATATTTCTCTGTAGTGTCTGCAGCAGCAGTAATAGTGTGTATATTTCTCTGTAGTGTCTGCAGCAGTAGTAATAGTGTGTATATTTCTCTCTGTAGTGTCTGCAGCAGCAGTAATAGTGTGTATATTTCTCTCTGTAGTGTCTGCAGCAGCAGTAATAGTGTGTATATTTCTCTCTGTAGTGTCTGCAGCAGTAGTAATAGTGTGTATATTTCTCTCTGTAGTGTCTGCAGCAGCAGTAATAGTGTGTATATTTCTCTGTAGTGTCTGCAGCAGCAGTAATAGTGTGTATATTTCTCTCTGTAGTGTCTGCAGCAGCAGTAATAGTGTGTATATTTCTCTCTGTAGTGTCTGCAGTAATAGTGTGTATATTTCTCTCTGTAGTGTCTGCAGCAGCAGTAATAGTGTGTATATTTCTCTCTGTAGTGTCTGCAGTAATAGTGTGTATATTTCTCTGTAGTGTCTGCAGCAGCAGTAATAGTGTGTATATTTATCTCTGTAGTGTCTGCAGCAGCAGTAATAGTGTGTATATTTCTCTCTGTAGTGTCTGCAGCAGCAGTAATAGTGTGTATATTTCTCTCTGTAGTGTCTGCAGCAGCAGTAATAGTGTGTATATTTATCTCTGTAGTGTCTGCAGCAGCAGTAATAGTGTGTATATTTCTCTCTGTAGTGTCTGCAGCAGCAGTAATAGTGTGTATTTCTCTGTAGTGTCTGCAGTAATACTGTGTATATTTATCTCTGTAGTGTCAGCAGTAATAGTGTGTATATTTCTCTCTGTAGTGTCTGCAGTAATAGTGTGTATATTTCTCTCTGTAGTGTCTGCAGCAGCAGTAATAGTGTGTATATTTCTCTCTGTAGTGTCTGCAGTAATAGTGTGTATATTTCTCTCTGTAGTGTCTGCAGCAGCAGTAATAGTGTGTATATTTCTCTCTGTAGTGTCTGCAGTAATAGTGTGTATATTTCTCTCTGTAGTGTCTGCAGTAATAGTGTGTATATTTCTCTCTGTAGTGTCTGCAGTAATAGTGTGTATATTTCTCTCTGTAGTGTCTGCAGTAATAGTGTGTATATTTCTCTCTGTAGTGTCTGCAGCAGCAGTAATAGTGTGTATATTTCTCTCTGTAGTGTCTGCAGCAGCAGTAATAGTGTGTATATTTCTCTCTGTAGTGTCTGCAGTAATAGTGTGTATATTTCTCTCTGTAGTGTCTGCAGTAATAGTGTGTATATTTCTCTCTGTAGTGTCTGCAGCAGCAGTAATAGTGTGTATATTTCTCTCTGTAGTGTCTGCAGTAATAGTGTGTATATTTATCTCTGTAGTGTCTGCAGCAGCAGTAATAGTGTGTATATTTCTCTCTGTAGTGTCTGCAGCAGCAGTAATAGTGTGTATATTTCTCTCTGTAGTGTCTGCAGCAGCAGTAATAGTGTGTATATTTATCTCTGTAGTGTCTGCAGTAATAGTGTGTATATTTATCTCTGTAGTGTCTGCAGCAGCAGTAATAGTGTGTATATTTCTCTCTATAGTGTCTGCAGTAATAGTGTGTATATTTCTCTCTGTAGTGTCTGCAGCAGCAGTAATAGTGTGTATATTTCTCTCTGTAGTGTCTGCAGCAGCAGTAATAGTGTGTATATTTCTCTGTAGTGTCTGCAGCAGCAGTAATAGTGTGTATATTTCTCTGTAGTGTCTGCAGTAATAGTGTGTATATTTCTCTGTAGTGTCTGCAGCAGCAGTAATAGTGTGTATATTTCTCTGTAGTGGCTGCAGTAATAGTGTGTATATTTCTCTGTAGTGTCTGCAGCAGCAGTAATAGTGTGTATATTTCTCTGTAGTGTCTGCAGCAGCAGTAATAGTGTGTATATTTCTCTCTGTAGTGTCTGCAGCAGCAGTAATAGTGTGTATATTTCTCTGTAGTGTCTGCAGTAATAGTGTGTATATTTCTCTCTGTAGTGTCTGCAGCAGCAGTAATAGTGTGTATATTTCTCTGTAGTGTCTGCAGCAGCAGTAATAGTGTGTATATTTCTCTGTAGTGTCTGCAGCAGTAGTAATAGTGTGTATATTTCTCTCTGTAGTGTCTGCAGCAGCAGTAATAGTGTGTATATTTCTCTCTGTAGTGTCTGCAGCAGCAGTAATAGTGTGTATATTTCTCTCTGTAGTGTCTGCAGCAGTAGTAATAGTGTGTATATTTCTCTCTGTAGTGTCTGCAGCAGCAGTAATAGTGTGTATATTTCTCTGTAGTGTCTGCAGCAGCAGTAATAGTGTGTATATTTCTCTCTGTAGTGTCTGCAGCAGCAGTAATAGTGTGTATATTTCTCTCTGTAGTGTCTGCAGTAATAGTGTGTATATTTCTCTCTGTAGTGTCTGCAGCAGCAGTAATAGTGTGTATATTTCTCTCTGTAGTGTCTGCAGTAATAGTGTGTATATTTCTCTGTAGTGTCTGCAGCAGCAGTAATAGTGTGTATATTTATCTCTGTAGTGTCTGCAGCAGCAGTAATAGTGTGTATATTTCTCTCTGTAGTGTCTGCAGCAGCAGTAATAGTGTGTATATTTCTCTCTGTAGTGTCTGCAGCAGCAGTAATAGTGTGTATATTTCTCTCTGTAGTGTCTGCAGCAGCAGTAATAGTGTGTATATTTCTCTCTGTAGTGTCTGCAGCAGCAGTAATAGTGTGTATTTCTCTGTAGTGTCTGCAGTAATACTGTGTATATTTATCTCTGTAGTGTCAGCAGTAATAGTGTGTATATTTCTCTCTGTAGTGTCTGCAGTAATAGTGTGTATATTTCTCTCTGTAGTGTCTGCAGCAGCAGTAATAGTGTGTATATTTCTCTCTGTAGTGTCTGCAGCAGCAGTAATAGTGTGTATATTTCTCTCTGTAGTGTCTGCAGCAGCAGTAATAGTGTGTATATTTCTCTCTGTAGTGTCTGCAGCAGCAGTAATAGTGTGTATATTTCTCTGTAGTGTCTGCAGCAGCAGTAATAGTGTGTATATTTCTCTCTGTAGTGTCTGCAGCAGTAGTAATAGTGTGTATATTTCTCTCTGTAGTGTCTGCAGTAATAGTGTGTATATTTATCTCTGTAGTGTCTGCAGCAGCAGTAATAGTGTGTATATTTCTCTCTGTAGTGTCTGCAGTAATAGTGTGTATATTTCTCTCTGTAGTGTCTGCAGCAGCAGTAATAGTGTGTATATTTCTCTCTGTAGTGTCTGCAGTAATAGTGTGTATATTTCTCTGTAGTGTCTGCAGCAGCAGTAATAGTGTGTATATTTATCTCTGTAGTGTCTGCAGCAGCAGTAATAGTGTGTATATTTCTCTCTGTAGTGTCTGCAGCAGCAGTAATAGTGTGTATATTTCTCTGTAGTGTCTGCAGCAGCAGTAATAGTGTGTATATTTCTCTCTGTAGTGTCTGCAGCAGCAGTAATAGTGTGTATATTTCTCTCTGTAGTGTCTGCAGTAATAGTGTGTATATTTCTCTCTGTAGTGTCTGCAGTAATAGTGTGTATATTTATCTCTGTAGTGTCTGCAGCAGCAGTAATAGTGTGTATATTTCTCTGTAGTGTCTGCAGTAATAGTGTGTATATTTATCTCTGTAGTGTCTGCAGCAGCAGTAATAGTGTGTATATTTCTCTCTGTAGTGTCTGCAGTAATACTGTGTATATTTCTCTCTGTAGTGTCTGCAGCAGCAGTAATAGTGTGTATATTTCTCTGTAGTGTCTGCAGTAATACTGTGTATATTTCTCTCTGTAGTGTCTGCAGCAGCAGTAATAGTGTGTATATTTCTCTCTGTAGTGTCTGCAGTAATACTGTGTATATTTCTCTCTGTAGTGTCTGCAGCAGCAGTAATAGTGTGTATATTTATCTCTGTAGTGTCTGCAGTAATAGTGTGTATATTTCTCTCTGTAGTGTCTGCAGCAGCAGTAATAGTGTGTATATTTCTCTCTGTAGTGTCTGCAGCAGCAGTAATAGTGTGTATATTTCTCTCTGTAGTGTCTGCAGTAATAGTGTGTATATTTCTCTCTGTAGTGTCTGCAGTAATAGTGTGTATATATCTCTCTGTAGTGTCTGCAGTAATAGTGTGTGTATTTCTCTGTAGTGTCTGCAGTAATAGTGTGTATATTTCTCTCTGTAGTGTCTGCAGTAATAGTGTGTATATTTCTCTCTGTAGTGTCTGCAGTAATAGTGTGTATATTTATCTCTGTAGTGTCTGCAGTAATAGTGTGTATATTTCTCTCTGTAGTGTCTGCAGTAATAGTGTGTATATTTCTCTCTGTAGTGTCTGCAGCAGCAGTAATACTGTGTATATTTCTCTCTGTAGTGTCTGCAGTAATAGTGTGTATATTTCTCTCTGTAGTGTCTGCAGCAGCAGTAATAGTGTGTATATTTCTCTGTAGTGTCTGCAGTAATAGTGTGTATATTTCTCTCTGTAGTGTCTGCAGCAGTAGTAATAGTGTGTATATTTATCTCTGTAGTGTCTGCAGTAATAGTGTGTATATTTCTCTCTGTAGTGTCTGCAGCAGCAGTAATAGTGTGTATATTTCTCTCTGTAGTGTCCTCAGTAATAGTGTGTATATTTCTCTCTGTAGTGTCTGCAGTAATAGTGTGTATATTTCTCTCTGTAGTGTCTGCAGCAGTAGTAATAGTGTGTATATTTATCTCTGTAGTGTCAGCAGTAATAGTGTGTATATTTATCTCTGTAGTGTCTGCAGCAGCAGTAATAGTGTGTATATTTATCTCTGTAGTGTCAGCAGTAATAGTGTGTATATTTCTCTCTGTAGTGTCTGCAGCAGTAGTAATAGTGTGTATATTTATCTCTGTAGTGTCTGCAGTAATAGTGTGTATATTTATCTCTGTAGTGTCTGCAGCAGCAGTAATAGTGTGTATATTTATCTCTGTAGTGTCTGCAGCAGCAGTAATAGTGTGTATATTTATCTCTGTAGTGTCTGCAGCAGCAGTAATAGTGTGTATATTTATCTCTGTAGTGTCTGCAGCAGCAGTAATAGTGTGTATATTTATCTCTGTAGTGTCAGCAGTAATAGTGTGTATATTTCTCTCTGTAGTGTCTGCAGCAGCAGTTGGAGGTGATTCCTGGCTATGAAGAGTTGTTAGCAGACATTGTCAACATCAGTGTTGATTACTATGAGAACAAAATGTACCTGACACCCAGCGAGAAACACATGCTGCTCAAGGTAAGAGCCTCATCTAACTCTTTGTCCTACCTGCCTTTCTCTAGATACCTGTCTCTGTCTGGATCTTAACTACCTGTTTCTGTCTGGATCTTAACTACCTGCCTTTCTCTAGATACCTGTCTCTGTCTGGATCTTAACTACCTGTTTCTGTCTGGATCTTAACTACCTGCCTTTCTCTAGATACCGGTCTCTGTCTGGATCTTAACTACCTGCCTTTCTCTAGATACCTGCCTCTGTCTAGATCTTAACTACCTGTTTCTGTCTGGATCTTAACTACCTGCCTTTCTCTAGATACCTGTCTCTGTCTGGATCTTAACTACCTGTTTCTGTCTGGATCTTAACTACCTGCCTTTCTCTAGATACCTGTCTCTGTCTGGATCTTAACTACCTGTTTCTGTCTGGATCTTAACTACCTGCCTTTCTCTAGATACCGGTCTCTGTCTGGATCTTAACTACCTGCCTTTCTCTAGATACCTGTCTCTGACTGGATCTTAACTACCTGCCTTTCTCTAGATACCTGTCTCTGTCTGGATCTTAACTACCTGCCTTTCTCTAGATACAGGTCTCTGTCTGGATCTTAACTACCTGCCTTTCTCTAGATACCTGTCTCGGTCTGGATCTTAACTACCTGCCTTTCTCTAGATACCTGTCTCTGACTGGATCTTAACTACCTGCCTTTCTCTAGATACCTGTCTCTGTCTGGATCTTAACTACCTGTTTCTGTCTGGATCTTAACTACCTGCCTTTCTCTAGATACCGGTCTCTGTCAGGATCTTAACTACCTGCCTTTCTCTAGATACCTGTCTCTGTCAGGATCTTAACTACCTGCCTTTCTCTAGATACCTGTCTCTGTCTGGATCTTAACTACCTGCCTTTCTCTAGATACCTGTCTCTGTCTGGATCTTAACTACCTGTTTCTGTCTGGATCTTAACTACCTGCCTTTCTCTAGATACCGGTCTCTGTCAGGATCTTAACTACCTGCCTTTCTTTAGATACCGGTCTCTGTCTGGATCTTAACTACCTGCCTTTCTCTAGATACCTGTCTCTGTCTGGATCTTAACTACCTGTTTCTGTCTGGATCTTAACTACCTGCCTTTCTCTAGATACCTGTCTCTGTCTGGATCTTAACTACCTGTTTCTGTCTGGATCTTAACTACCTGCCTTTCTCTAGATACCGGTCTCTGTCAGGATCTTAACTACCTGTTTCTGTCTGGATCTTAACTACCTGTTTCTGTCTGGATCTTAACTACCTGCCTTTCTCTAGATACCGGTCTCTGTCAGGATCTTAACTACCTGTCTCTGTCTGGATCTTAACTACCTGCCTTTCTCTAGATACCGGTCTCTGTCAGGATCTTAACTACCTGCCTTTCTTTAGATACCGGTCTCTGTCTGGATCTTAACTACCTGCCTTTCTCTAGATACCTGTCTCTGTCTGGATCTTAACTACCTGCCTTTCTCTAGATACCTGTCTCTGTCTGGATCTTAACTACCTGTTTCTGTCTGGATCTTAACTACCTGCCTTTCTCTAGATACCGGTCTCTGTCAGGATCTTAACTACCTGCCTTTCTCTAGATACCTGTCTCTGTCTGGATCTTAACTACCTGCCTTTCTCTAGATACCTGTCTCTGTCTGGATCTTAACTACCTGTTTCTGTCTGGATCTTAACTACCTGCCTTTCTCTAGATACCGGTCTCTGTCAGGATCTTAACTACCTGCCTTTCTTTAGATACCGGTCTCTGTCTGGATCTTAACTACCTGCCTTTCTCTAGATAACTGTTTCTGTCTGGATCTTAACTACCTGCCTTTCTCTAGATACCTGTCTCTGTCTGGATCTTAACTACCTGCCTTTCTCTAGATACCTGTCTCTGTCTGGATCTTAACTACCTGCCTTTCTCTAGATACCTATCTCTGTCTGGATCTTAACTACCTGCCTTTCTCAAGATACCTGTCTCTGTCTGGATCTTAACTACCTGCCTTTCTCTAGATACAGTGCCTTGCGAAAGTATTCATGCCCCCTTGAACTTTGCTACCTTTTGCCACATTTCAGGCTTCAAACATAAAGATATAAAACTGTATTTTTTTGTGAAGAATCAACAACGAGTGGGACACAATCATGAAGTGGAACGACATTTATTGGATATTTCAAACTTTTTTAACAAATCAAAAACTGAAAAAAGTCCTGTATTTGTCTCCATCCATCTTCCCATCAATTTTAACCATCTTCCCTGTCCCTGCTGAAGAAAAGCAGGCCCAAACCATGATGCTGCCACCACCATGTTTGACAGTGGGGATGGTGTGTTCAGCTGTGTTGCTTTTACGCCAAACATAACGTTTTGCATTGTTGACAAAAAGTTCAATTTTGGTTTCATCTGACCAGAGCACCTTCTTCCACATGTTTGGTGTGTCTCCCAGGTGGCTTGTGGCAAACTTTAAACAACACTTTTTATGAATATCTTTAAGAAATGGCTTTCTTCTTGCCACTCTTCCATAAAGGCCAGATTTGTGCAATATACGACTGATTGTTGTCCTATGGACAGAGTCTCCCACCTCAGCTGTAGATCTCTGCAGTTCATCCAGAGTGATCATGGGCCTCTTGGCTGCATCTCTGATCAGTCTTCTCCTTGTATGAGCTGAAAGTTTAGAGGGACGGCCAGGTCTTGGTAGATTTGCAGTGGTCTGATACTCCTTCCATTTCAATATTATCACTTGCACAGTGCTCCTTGGGATGTTTAAAGCTTGGGAAATCTTTTTGTATCCAAATCCGGCTTTAAACTTCTTCACAACAGTATCTCGGACCTGCCTGGTGTGTTCCTTGTTCTTCATGATGCTCTCTGCGCTTTTGACGGCCCTCTGAGACTATCACAGTGCAGGTGCATTTATACGGAGACTTGATTACACACAGGTGGATTGTATTTATCATCATTAGTCATTTAGGTCAACATTGGATCATTCAGAGATCCTCACTGAACTTCTGGAGAGAGTTTGCTGCACTGAAAGTAAAGGGGCTGAATAATTTTGCACGCCCAATTGTTCAGTTTTTGATTTGTTAAAAAAGTTTGAAATATCCAATAAATGTCGTTCCACTTCATGATTGTGTCCCACTTGTTGTTGATTCTTCACAAAAAAATACAGTTTTATATCTTTATGTTTGAAGCCTGAAATGTGGCAAAAGGTCGCAAAGTTCAAGGGGGCCGAATACTTTCGCAAGGCACTGTACCTGTCTCTGTCTGGATCTTAACTACCTGCCTTTCTCTAGATAAGTGTCTCTGTCTGGATCTTAACTACCTGCCTTTCTCTAGATACCTGTCTCTGTCTGGATCTTAACTACCTGCCTTTCTCTAGATACCTGTCTCTGTCTGGATCTTAACTACCTGCCTTTCTCTAGATACCTGTCTCTGTCTGGATCTTAACTACCTGCCTTTCCTAGATACCTGTCTCTGTCTGGATCTTAACTACCTGCCTTTCTCTAGATACCTGTCTCTGTCTGGATCTTAACTACCTGCCTTTCTCTAGATACCTGTCTCGGTCTGGATCTTAACTACCTGCCTTTCTCTAGATACCTGTCTCTGTCTGGATCTTAACTACCTGCCTTTCTCTAGATACCTGTCTCTGACTGGATCTTAACTACCTGCCTTTCTCTAGATACCTGTCTCTGTCTGGATCTTAACTACCTGCCTTTCTCTAGATACCTGTCTCGGTCTGGATCTTAACTACCTGCCTTTCTCTAGATACCTGTCTCTGTCTGGATCTTAACTACCTGCCTTTCTCTAGATACCTGTCTCTGTCTGGATCTTAACTACCTGCCTTTCTCTAGATACCTGTCTCTGACTGGATCTTAACTACCTGCCTTTCTCTAGATACCTGTCTCTGACTGGATCTTAACTACCTGCCTTTCTCTAGATACCTGTCTCTGTCTGGATCTTAACTACCTGCCTTTCTCTAGATACCTGTCTCGGTCTGGATCTTAACTACCTGCCTTTCTCTAGATACCTGTCTCTGTCTGGATCTTAACTACCTGCCTTTCTCTAGATACCTGTCTCTGACTGGATCTTAACTACCTGCCTTTCTCTAGATACCTGTCTCTGACTGGATCTTAACTACCTGCCTTTCTCTAGATACCTGTCTCTGTCTGGATCTTAACTACCTGCCTTTCTCTAGATACCTGCCTCTGTCTAGATCTTAACTACCTGTCAGGTGATGGGTTTGTGTAATATCCCACTCTGTGTGTGTGTGTGTCAGGTGATGGGTTTTGGTCTCTATCTGATGGACGGTAACGTCAGTAACATCTACAAACTAGACGCCAAGAAGAGGATCAACCTGGGAAAGATCGACAAGTTCTTCAAGGTTGGTGTGTGTGTGTGTGTGTGTGTGTGTGTGTGTGTGCTCTCCACACCAAAGCAGCCATCTAACTTTTCCTTGTGGCCATGTCAGTACTTTAACACCAATATGTTATTATTGGATCACACATCCTGACTGAAGCCCTGTCTGTCTCTGTCTGTGTGTCTCTGTCTGTCTCTGTCTCTGTCTGTGTGTCTCTGTCTGTCTCTGTCTGTCTCTGTCTGTCTCTGTCTGTCTCTGTCTGTGTGTCTTGTTTGATGCCTCAGCTGCAGGTGGTGCCTCTGTTTGGAGATATGCAGATAGAACTATCACGTTACATAGAGACCAGCGCCCACTACGAGGAGAACAAGTCCAAGTAAGAACATCATCCATCTTTAAACTGACAAACTCTGAAAACTCAGACCTCTAACAAGTCTTGAACCCCAGCCTCTACCCCACAGGTGTCAAAGTCAACCCCAGCCTCTACTCCACAAGTGTCAAACTCAACCCCAGCCTCTACCCCACAAGTGTCAAACTCAACCCCAGCCTCTAAACCACAGGTGTCAAACTCAACCCCAGCCTCTACCCCACAGGTGTCAAACTCAACCCCAGCCTCTACCCCACAGGTGTCAAACTCAACCCCAGCCTCTACCCCACAGGTGTCAAACTCATCCCCAGCCTCTACCCCACAGTTGTCAAACTCAACCCCAGCCTCTAAACCACAGGTGTCAAACTCAACCCCAGCCTCTACCCCACAGGTGTCAAACTCAACCCCAGCCTCTACCCCACAGGTGTCAAACTCAACCCCAGCCTCTACCCCACAAGTGTCAAACTCAACCCCAGCCTCTACCCCACAAGTGTCAAACTCAACCCCAGCCTCTACCCCACAGGTGTCAAACTCAACCCCAGCCTCTACCCCACAAGTGTCAAACTCAACCCCAGCCTCTACCCCACAGGTGTCAAACTCAACCCCAGCCTCTAAACCACAGGTGTCAAACTCAACCCCAGCCTCTACCCCACAGGTGTCAAACTCAACCCCAGCCTCTACCCCACAGGTGTCAAACTCAACCCCAGCCTCTACCCCACAGGTGTCAAACTCATCCCCAGCCTCTACCCCACAGTTGTCAAACTCAACCCCAGCCTCTAAACCACAGGTGTCAAACTCAACCCCAGCCTCTACCCCACAGGTGTCAAACTCAACCCCAGCCTCTACCCCACAGGTGTCAAACTCAACCCCAGCCTCTACCCCACAAGTGTCAAACTCAACCCCAGCCTCTACCCCACAAGTGTCAAACTCAACCCCAGCCTCTACCCCACAGGTGTCAAACTCAACCCCAGCCTCTACCCCACAAGTGTCAAACTCAACCCCAGCCTCTACCCCACAGGTGTCAAACTCAACCCCAGCCTCTACCCCACAGGTGTCAAACTCAACCCCAGCCTCTACCCCACAGGTGTCAAACTCAACCCCAGCCTCTACCCCACAGGTGTCAAACTCAACCCCAGCCTCTACCCCACAGGTGTCAAACTCAACCCCAGCCCCTACCCCACAGGTGTCAAACTCAACCCCAGCCTCTACCCCACAGGTGTCAAACTCAACCCCAGCCTCTACCCCACTAGGTCTAGGTCTTAATTGGTTTGTTAGGAACTCCCCACACTTGCTTGTCTAGGTCTTAATTGGTTAGTTAGGAACTCCCCACACCTGGTTGTCTAGGTCTTAATTGGTTAGTTAGGAACTCCCCACACCTGGTTGTCTAGGTCTTAATTGGTTAGTTAGGAACTCCCCACACCTGGTTGTCTAGGTCTTAATTGGTTAGTTAGGAACTCCCCACACCTGGTTGTCTAGGTCTTAATTGGTTTGTTAGGAACTCCCCACACGTGGTTGTCTAGGTCTTAATTGGTTTGTTAGGAACTCCCCACACGTGGTTGTCTAGGTCTTAATTGGTTTGTTAGGAACTCCCCAGACCTGGTTGTCTAGGTCTTAATTGGTTTGTTAGGAACTCCCCACACCTGGTTGTCTAGGTCTTAATTGGTTAGTTAGGAACTCCCCACACGTGGTTGTCTAGGTCTTAATTGGTTTGTTAGGAACTCCCCACACGTGGTTGTCTAGGTCTTAATTGGTTAGTTAGGAACTCCCCACACCAGGTTGTCTAGGTCTTAATTGGTTAGGTAGGAACTCCCCACACCTGGTTAGGTCTTAATTGGTTTGTTAGGAACTCCCCACACGTGGTTGTCTAGGTCTTAATTGGTTAGTTAGGAACTCCCCAGACCTGGTTGTCTAGGTCTTAATTGGTTAGTTAGGAACTCCCCACACCTGGTTAGGTCTTAATTGGTTAGTTAGGAATTCTCCACACCTGGTTAGGTCTTAATTGGTTAGTTAGGAACTCCCCAGACCTGGTTGTCTAGGTCTTAATTGGTTTGTTAGGAACTCTCCACACCTGGTTGTCTAGGTCTTAATTGGTTAGTTAGGAACTCCCCACACCTGGTTAGGTCTTAATTGGTTAGTTAGGAATTCTCCACACCTGGTTAGGTCTTAATTGGTTAGTTAGGAATTCTCCACACCTGGTCTTAATTGGTTAGTTAGGAACTCTCCACACCTGGTTGTCTAGGTCTTAATTGGTTAGTTAGGAACTCCCCACACCTGGTTAGGTCTTAATTGGTTAGTTAGGAACTCTCCACACCTGGTTGTCTAGGTCTTAATTGGATACATATTGAAAAGAAATAGCAAAAATCAGCATATACTCGGCCCTCTCCTATCCCCTGACTCTCCTATAGGTGGATGTGTACCCAGAGCTTCACCTCCCCCAGTACAACCTGTGTGAACCCTGACCTCTGACTTCTCTCCTACAGGTGGATGTGTACCTAGAGCTTCACCTCCCCAGTACAACCTGTGTGAACCCTGACCTCTGACCTCTCTCCTACAGGGGGACGAGTACCCAGAGCTCCATCTCTCCCCAGTACAACCTGTGTGAACCCTGACCTCTGACCTCTCTCCTACAGGTGGACGTGTACCCAGAGCTCCATCTCTCCCCAGTACAACCTGTGTGAACCCTGACCTCTGACCTCTCTCCTACAGGTGGACGTGTACCCAGAGCTCCATCTCTCCCCAGTACAACCTGTGTGAGCAGATGGTTCAGATTCGTGATGACCACATCCGGTTCATCTCGGAGCTGGCTCGCTACAGTAACAGTGAGGTAGTGACCGGGTCAGGCCTGGACAGTCACAAGTCAGACGAGGAGTACAGGGAACTGTTTGACCTGGCACTCAGAGGGTTACAGCTGCTGTCCAAGTGGAGCACACACGTCATGGAAGTGGTGAGTAGGGGAACGGGGTGTGTGTGTGTGTGCGTGGTTTATGTTGAGAAGGGGACGTGTGTAGTACGTGCTTGGTCCCATATATTTTTATTTATTTATTTTAATGAATTAAGTCATTATATTTCTACCAGGTCCTGTGATTTTCAGTTTACTCTGACACCATATTCTCTCTCTCAGTACTCGTGGAAGCTGGTCCACCCAACAGATAAGTTCTGTAACAAGGACTGTCCTGGCACAGCGGAGGAGTATGAGAGAGCTACACGTTACAACTACACCTCAGAGGAGAAGTTTGCCCTGGTCGAGGTCATCGCCATGATCAAGGGACTGCAGGTCAGAAACACACACTGTACCTACAGACAGCTAGGTCATGACATCGTTGGGACGCTTACAGAATAGTAACATAGCATCGTTTCACCACCGTGGGTCTACTTTGGTGTTGATGAGGGTATCTGCGTTGTAGGTGTTGATGGGTCGTATGGAGAGCGTATTCAACCAGGCCATAAGGAACACCATCTATGCAGCCCTGCAGGACTTTGCCCAGATGACCCTCAGGGAGCCTCTACGTCAGGCCGTACGCAAGAAGAAGAACGTTCTCATCAGGTACCATACTGGCTGCACTCATTCTTGTTCAACTGTTAACATATTTCAGGCAAGAGAACCTCTTAAGAGGTACTGTAGCATCTTGTTATCTGGTCTTGATGAAAAACACCTTGGAAAAAAAGGCTCAAGTCCCCTCAAAGGCTCAAGTATGCGTACGGCACAATTTTCACTGTTTGCTAGATACAGTAGAACCATGGACCTTCCATCGTTAGCTAGGCTGCTTCTTAAATGGCCCCCTATACCTATGGCCCTGGTCAAAAGTAGTGCTATGGGCCCTGGTCAAAAGTAGTGCACTATATAGGGAATAGGGTGCAATTTGGGACATACCGATAGTCATTCTCTATAATGCTGATTCTCTGATAACCTTCTCTCTCTCTAGTGTCCTGCAGGCGATCCGTAAGACCATATGTGACTGGGAGGGGGCTCGGGAGCCTCCCAATGACCCTTGTCTCAGGGGGGAGAAGGACCCCAAGGGAGGGTTCGACATCAAGGTGCCCCGCAGAGCTGTGGGACCCTCGAGCACACAGGTACACCAGGGTAGAGAGGGAAGGGTAACAGAGGTTTAGGGGAATTAGGAAGAGACTGATGTGACTCGGGGATGGAGGCATGCTGTAGGGACAGGATCAAGTACAGGGACTTTGTAAGGGAATGGACTATTTAGACTTTTCTTTCTCTCTCCCTCTCAAGCTGTACATGGTTCGTACCATGCTGGAGTCGTTGATAGCTGATAAGAGTGGTTCTAAGAAGACTCTACGCAGCAGTCTGGATGGACCCATAGTACTGGCTATAGAAGACTTCCACAAACACTCCTTCTTCTTCACACACCTGCTCAACTTCAGCGGTATGTATACACACACACACACACACACACACACACACACACACACACACACACACACACACACACACACACACACACACACACACCAACCATTCAATTGATCACCTCCATAATATCATGTTGTTTTTCTCCCGTTATAATATCATGTTATTTATCTCCTGTTATAATATCATGTTATTCCCCCGCTGTCCTGTATTGGTGTCATGTTATTCACCTCCTGTCCTGTATTGGTGTCATGTTATTCACCTCCTGTTCTGTATTGGTGTCATGTTATTCCCCTCATGTCCTGTATTAGTGTCATGTTATTCACCTCCTGTCCTGTATTGGTGTCATGTTATTCCCCTCCTGTCCTGTATTAGTGTCATGTTATTCCCCCGCTGTCCTGTATTGGTGTCATGTTATTCACCTCCTGTCCTGTATTAGTGTCATGTTATTCCCCTCCTGTCCTGTATTAGTGTCATGTTATTCCCCTCCTGTCCTGTATTAGTGTCATGTTATTCCCCTCCCGTCCTGTAGAGGTGCTGCAGCACTGCAGTGACCTGTCTAAGCTGTGGTTCAGGGATTTGCAGGGATTTGTAGTTTTGCATGGTGTCTACTTTGATGCTAAATAGCACTTTTGAATGTGAGAGTAAATAGAGCTGAGTATATTGATAAAAGTCACCTTGATCAAGAGAGTTCCATGGTTATCAAGACTTCACGCCAGGGTAAGTCTACACGAAACACAGACCTTTCTTTAAGTGTTTCTAAAATTTCCTATGGGCAAAATGAATGGTGGAAAAACGATTGGAACCATTTCCTTGTTAGACCGCTAGGTTTTATGGGTATTATGACACCTCCACTGTGGAGCACTATAATAATATGTTGTCATTTCCCCTCCTATCCTGTGGTAGCGCTGTAGCACTGCTGTGACCTGTCTCAGCTGTGGTTCAGAGAGTTCTTCCTCTAGTAATAATATAATAATATCATGTTATTCCCTTCCTGTCCTCCAGAGGCGCTGCAGCACTGCTGTGACCTGTCTCAGCTGTGGTTCAGAGAGTTCTTCCTGGAGCTGACCATGGGTCGCAGGATCCAGTTCCCCATCGAGATGTCCATGCCCTGGATCCTCACAGACCACATACTGGAGACCAAGGAGCCATCCATGATGGAGTAAGACACTGTTTAGACCACTGTGTGTGTGTGCGTGTGTGTGTGTGTGTGTGTGTGTGTGTGTGTGTGTGTGTGTGTGTGCAGGTGAGGGAGAGGAACAGACGAGTAGAGGGAGATGGAGGGTGAGGGACAGATATTGTCTCTCTGTTGTCATTGTGTCCATGTTGAGTTTGTGTGTGTGTGTGTGTGCAGGTGAGGGAGAGGAACAGACAAGAGTAGAGGGAGATGGAGGGTGAGGGACAGATATTGTCTCTCTGTTGTCATTGTGTCCATGTTGAGTCTGTGTGTGTGTGTGTGTGTGTGTGTGCAGGTGAGGGAGAGGAACAGACAAGAGTAGAGGGAGATGGAGGGTGAGGGACAGATATTGTCTCTCTGTTGTCATTGTGTCCATGTTGAGTGTGTGTGTGTGTGTGTGTGTGTGTGTGTGTGCAGGTGAGGGAGAGGAACATACAAGAGTATAGGGAGATGGAGGGTGAGGGACAGATATTGTCTCTCTGTTGTCATTGTGTCCATGCTGAGTCTGTGTGGGTTTGTGCCTGCTGATGCCATCCTGCCTGTTATTTCTCCCAGGTATGTGTTGTACCCTCTGGACCTCTACAATGACAGTGGCTACTACGCTCTGACCAAGTTCAAGAAACAGTTCCTCTACGATGAGATAGAGGCTGAGGTAAACTAGCACGAAACAAAGATGGCCGCCTCAGAAATCATAAAATGACAAGTAATTTATCACCGATCCCCACAAGAGTAGTGAGTTAGGGATTCTGTTTTTCCTACAGGTGAACCTGTGCTTCGATCAGTTTGTCTACAAGCTGGCTGATCAGATATTTGCCTACTACAAAGCCATGTCTGGAAGGTAAGAGACGGCTGGAGACACCACAGTAAACAGATACAAGACTGAATCATGTTGTTGAGGTGGTTAAATCAAGCAGTGAAGGATGTTGTTGTGTGTTTTGCTCCACAGTGTCCTCCTGGACAAGCGTTTCAGGGCAGAGTGTAAAAACTATGGTGTGATCATCCCCTACCCCCCCTCCAACCGTTATGAGACCCTGCTCAAACAGAGACACGTACAGGTAGGTCTGTCGTACACCACCCTGGGTGACCACATGTCCGTGATTATCTGGGACAGTCTCGCTTTTTGTCCCGCGTCTAAGAAATCATATCCCACATTTTATTAACAAATTAAAACACCACAAATTTACAATAAAAGGTTGATTTGTCCCGTATTTCAGTCAGACTTCCTATTGATTTGATGAGAATTGACATTCCAGCATGTCTCTCTTGCTGTCACGTTGCCCTTATGACAAGATATTATATGATAAGGACGTGGTGGGGGGTGTTAAACACTTCTCCAATCATTGATGAGATCTGATATTCTCTGCACCGCATCACGTTTTACAAATCCTTTCGGGCTAAATTCCAGCTGAACTTGGAGAGGACAATTTAGTACTTACACAAAGCATGTGTCTAACGAAGAGCTAGACAAGGAAGTAAACTTGGAGAGGACAATTTAGTACTTACACAAAGCATGTGTCTAACGAAGAGCTAGACAAGGAAGTAAACTTGGAGAGGACAATTTAGTACTTACACAAAGCATGTGTCTAACGAAGAGCTAGACAAGGAAGTAAACTTGGAGAGGACAATTTAGTACTTACACAAAGCATGTGTCTAACGAAGAGCTAGACAAGGAAGTAAACTTGGAGAGGACAATTTAGTACTTACACAAAGCATGTGTCTAACGAAGAGCTAGACAAGGAAGTAAACTTGGAGAGGACAATTTAGTACTTACACAAAGCATGTGTCTAACGAAGAGCTAGACAAGGAAGTAAACTTGGAGAGGACAATTTAGTACTTACACAAAGCATGTGTCTAACGAAGAGCTAGACAAGGAAGTAAACTTGGAGAGGACAATTTAGTACTTACACAAAGCATGTGTCTAACGAAGAGCTAGACAAGGAAGTAAACTTGGAGAGGACAATTTAGTACTTACACAAAGCATGTGTCTAACGAAGAGCTAGACAAGGAAGTAAAGGGCAGTGTTAGACTGAAAGATGTACTCTATTTACACTGGTGTTTGTTCTTCACAGTATTAGACTGAAAGATGTACTCTATTTACACTGGTGTTTGTTCTTCACTGGTTGCCCTTTTCTTGGGGCAACAGGTCACAAATCTTGCTGTTGTGATGGCACACTGTGGTATTTCACCCAGTAGATATGGGAGTTTATCAAAATCGGGTTTGTTTTCGAAATCTTTGTGGGTCTGTCTAAACTGAGGGAAATCTGTGTCTCTAATATGGTCATACATTTGGCAGGAGGTTAGGAAGTGCAGCTCAGTTTCCACCTCATTTTGTGGGCAGTGAGCACATAGCCTGTCTTCTCTTGAGAGCCATGTCTGCCTACGGCGGTCTTTCTCAAAAGCACGGCTATGCTCACTGAGTCTGTACAGTCAAAGCTTTCCTTAATTTTTGGGTCAGTCACAGTGGTCAGGTATTCTGCCACTGTGTACTCTCTGTTTAGGGCCAAATACCATTTTAGTTTGCTCTGTTTTTTTGTTAATTTGTTTGTTAATTCTTTCCAACGTGTCAAGTAATTATCTTTTTGTTTTCTCATGATTTGGTTGGGTCTAATAGTGTTGCTGTTCTGAGGCTCTGTGGGGTCTGTTTGTGTTTATGAACAGCCCCAGTACCAGCTTGCTTAGGGGACTGTAGGTGATGGCTTTGTTAAGGAAGGTTTGGGTACTCTCTCTCTCTTTCTCCCTCTCTCTCTCTCTCTCTCTCTCTCTCTCTCTCTCTCTCTCTCTCTCTCTATCTCTCTCTCTCTCTCCATCTCTCTCTCTCTCTCTCTCTCTCTCTCTCCATCCCTCTCTCTCTCTCTCCATCCCTCTCTCTCTCTCTCTCCATCTCTCTCTCTCTCTCTCTCTCTCTCTCTCTCTCTCTCTCTCTCTCTCTCTCTCTCTCTCTCTCTCTCTCTCTCTCTCTCTCTCTCTCTCTCTCTCTCTCTCTCTCTCTCTCTCTCTCTCTCTCTCCAGCTCCTAGGTCGCTCCATCGATCTGAACCGTCTGGTCACCCAGAGGATCTCAGCAGCCATGTACAAGTCTCTGGACCAGGCCATCAGTCGCTTTGAGAGTGAAGACCTCACCTCCATTGTGGTGAGAACACCAGGGCAGGAGCATACTGTATACCGTGGTCTCAACCTTCCCACACACCATACAACCAACACTACTTCACACTCCTAGCCCTGCGTCAAATGTACACTCTCAGATAGCATACTGTCAGTCACATTTCACACACCAGGCTCACTCTCATTGGTCCTGTCCTGTCCTCTTGGCCCTATGCTCCACTGGCCACAATATTACCTGCTTTTGTTCTATCTTTTCATTATCATTATCTCTCTCTGTCTGTCTGTCTGTCTGTCTGTCTGTCTGTCTGTCTGTCTGTCTGTCTGTCTGTCTGTCTGTCTGTCTGTCTGTCTGTCTAATCCACCCATCAGGAGTTGGAGTGGTTGATGGACATCAACAGACTGACTCATCGTCTGCTCTCGAAGCACATGACCCTGGACAGCTTCGACGCTATGTTCCGTGAGGCCAACCACAATGTGTCTGCCCCCTACGGACGCATCACGCTCCATGTCTTCTGGGAACTCAACTTTGACTTCCTCCCCAACTACTGCTACAACGGCTCCACCAACCGGTCAGTGGTAGGGGGAAGGGGGTGTTTTTGGGTAGTCTTGGACATGTTCACAAGCTTACTGTTCTTGGGCAGCTGATTGCCGGTCTATCTAAACATCGCTCAGGTTCAGCAGTTGGCTATCTATATTCTAATTAGTCATTACCTAAGTGGACTCCTGCTCATGACCCCTGAACTCTATCTCATTCCCTGTGTCCTCAGCTTCGTTCGGACTGCCATCCCCTTTACCCAGGAGCCTCAGCGAGACAAGCCTGCCAACGTGCAGCCGTACTACCTGTATGGGTCTAAGGTATGTACTGTGTACTGTCTGCTATTTTCATTCAACTATAGAAATGAGAATGATGTGTAACTATTTTTAGAGCACTTTTGAGAGCATGTTTCTGATGTAATATTTCCTCCCCCTCTCCCTCTCTCCCTCTCCCAGCCTCTGAACATTGCCTACTCACACATCTATAGCTCCTACAGGAACTTCGTAGGCCCGCCCCACTTCAAGACCATCTGTCGTCTCCTTGGTTACCAGGGCATCGCCGTGGTGATGGAGGAATTGCTCAAGATAGTCAAGAGCCTGGTATTATGGGCTATTTGTCTCTCATTGTCTGAATGTACTCCTACATAGCAGCCTCTGTTAAAAAAAGTCGATCCAACTAATCTCCTCTCTTTTTATCCTCTCCCTCTGATACTTCCTCCCACTCTCCCTCTGATACTTCCTCTCCCTCTGATACTTCCTCCCACTCTCCCTCTGATACTTCCTCCCCCTCTGATACTTCCTCTCCCTCTGATACTTCCTCTCCCTCTGATACTTCCTCTCCCTCTGATACTTCCTCTCCCTCTGATACTTCCTCTCCCTCTGATACTTCCTCTCCCTCTGATACTTCCTCCCTCTCTGATACTTCCTCTCCCTCTGATACTTCCTCTCCCTCTGATACTTCCTCTCCCTCTGATACTTCCTCCCCCTCTCCCTCTGATACTTCCTCTCCCTCTGATACTTCCTCTCCCTCTGATACTTCCTCCCCGTCTCCCTCTGATACTTCCTCTCCCTCTCCCTCTGATACTTCCTCTCCCTCTGATACTTCCTCTCCCTCTGATACTTCCTCTCCCTGTGATACTTCCTCCCCCTCTCCCTCTGATACTTCCTCCCCCTCTCCCTCTGATACTTCCTCTCCCTCTGATACTTCCTCTCCCTCTGATACTTCCTCTCCCTCTGATACTTCCTCCCCGTCTCCCTCTGATACTTCCTCTCCCTCTCCCTCTGATACTTACTCTCCCTCTGATACTTCCTCTCCCTCTGATACTTCCTCTCCCTCTGATACTTCCTCTCCCTCTGATACTTCCTCCCCCTCTCCCTCTGATACTTCCTCCCCCTCTCCCTCTGATACTTCCTCTCCCTCTGATACTTCCTCTCCCTCTGATACTTCCTCCCCGTCTCCCTCTGATACTTCCTCTCCCTCTGATACTTCCTCTCCCTCTGATACTTCCTCCCCCTCTCCCTCTGATACTTCCTGTCCCTCTGACACTTCCTCCCCCTCTCCCTCTGATACTTCCTCCCCCTCTCCCTCTGATACTTCCTCTCCCTCTGATACTTCCTCTCCCTCTGATACTTCCTCTCCCTCTGATACTTCCTCTCCCTCTGATACTTCTTGCCCCTATCCCTCTGATACTTCTTGCCCCTATCCCTCTGATACTTCCTCTCCCTCTGATACTTCTTGCCCCTATCCCTCTGATACTTCCTCCCCCTCTTCTCTTCCCTACTTAGTTGCAGGGCACTATCCTGCAGTATGTGAAGACTCTGATCGAGGTGATGCCTAAGATCTGTCGCCTGCCGCGCCACGAGTACGGATCCCCAGGTCGGTTCATTGTAGAGGAGAGGTAGTTCAGTGAACCCACAGCAAATGTCTAGGCTTTAGCTCAGAGGGCTAACACAGGCATGACTCGTACAGACAACCCAGGTTTGAAACCCGGTCAGTCCCAGACAATAACACTTCCTCTTGTTGTCCCATCATATTATAGTCCTC